>NW_025934403.1:0-92415 GCF_000764305.2 Hyalella azteca | reverse complement strand
CCCCCATTCCCCCTCCGCCCTCCTCACCATCCAGTTCCCCCATACACAAGAAGAACGAAACTGAACAAACGTCTGAGCTGGTCTTTGCTGTCTTGTACTTCACTTGATTATTTATTGTAGAAGTAAAGCAATAAAAGGAAGCAGCACAACTCGCAGTAAACGAACAAAGAAAAAGCTGTAGTGACGGATGGCAAGAAAGAAAAAAGCTGATGATGTACGTAGAGTGAGAGAAGAGTAAGTGAAACAAGATGGGTACCGAAAATATAATAAGAACATGAAATAAACGGATACGAAGAAAATTATATGAAATGGGATGACCGGCAGCCTTATCCTTAGTACACGTTATCTATAGTCGTTATCACCATTCTCTTATCTCCTTGTTTATCACTGAGCTCTTGATCAGCTTCGGGCTGCTTTGTCCTCTTGCTCTGCTATCATGCGTGAGCACTCGCTCGGTCTCAAGTTCGTCATTAACATATATGTACTCATGTAGCTGTATATCTCTATCTTCTAGCATGGATCTGTTTTCTATAGCCTCAGACCTTTTCATGATGAGCATATTTAAAAAACACTATTTCTTAACAGTGTACCTACCTAGCCATCTAAACTGCTGTTCATTTCCCACTGAACTATGGTTGGCAGTGGAAGAAACCTACTATCGTTCTAGAAAAAAGCCTAACCCAGCCATTCAATGGGTACATTTTGCTGAAAAATAAACAGATCGTAATTGGAACAATTATGTCACGATATTTATACCTACAGTCGTGGATAAGTGTGGTAATTGCGGCATTACAGCCATAATTAAACGTACGTTTGGCATGAAAGTGAATGCATTTGGCATAATTGTTGTCACGTTATAGATGCGGTGGCGGTCGCATCACCGGCACGTCTTTCGCCCGCCAACATTGAACCAATCATACCCGGCAGTTGCCCTCCAGCCACCATAGGGTAAAGTGGTGCGCATCTGTACTGCACGCAGTCACGTGACGCTGACGACCGTTATTTCTGTGAGGCGCACATGCACTTCTCCATGGGATAGACTGGTACTGACGGACGACGGTGAGACTTTTGCAGTTCGTTATTGAGTTTTTTAGGCGATCATATTGTACTTTTTGAATTATTGTGTTTTATAGCATTTTATGTGTATGTGCACATTATGCAGCAACACCAAAACATAATCATAAATTCATTATTAATTATAGCACGTGATTGATGCCCACACTAAAAAATCGCTGTATCCTTATAATTGAACTCAAAACTGCTCAATTTGTGTGCATGTGTTTGTGTTTTAATATGATATAATAATATGAATCTTCAACCTGTGTTATTCTTATTGCTATTAGAGAATGAGATACGCTTGAGGTATAACTAACTTGCTCATTTCTCAACCCCGATTTTTTGGCAACGAAATTCCAGGCTTTTTTGCTTATTCTGTGTATACTGTAAAGGGATTAGTATTGCTTACTCAAAGTAGTTTAAAAAGGCATTCATCATGAATAGGCTAGATTATTCGTAAAATTGAAATCAGTATGTGCATTGATCATTGATTAGGGCTTATTTCAGTAACTGAGACTAATGAAGTCACGGCGCATCAAACATTGCAAATCCGTGCTCTGCCTCACGCGACTAACTGGGTAGCTCGTGTGCGCATGCGCTGGCCTCAATGTTCCCTTCGATGATCCAGTGGGCTGGGCGATGGTTGTAAGATAAACTGTCATCATAACAAAATTATATTATGACTAATTCATGTTTTAAACACTAAATGAATAATATATGGAATTTTCATGCCTGTATTTGGAACTGTAACACGTTCGCACGTAAAAGTATGAACAACTAATGTCAGGACATCAAAGTTCTACCTTGGACTGAGTACTGAGCAGAAAGCTCAATCAGTGAATGCATGCAAATAGTATACCGTAACATTCATTGTTTATGTTTGTACTTGTATTGGTTTTGATTTGTACTTGTATTGGTTTTGATTATGAATTTATGTACGGAATAGCATCTGCTAATTATCATGCTAGACTGATGATAACGGATCACTCTCACTCATTATTGTCAGCATTTCTTGGTCCAATTATTCCTTGGTATTATTGATCAACATTCGATCGATCGCGCTACGGTTGCTGTCCGAGAGCAGTTTATAGATACAAATCCTTATATGTCGACAGCTTATACAGCATATGTGTCACGAGGACAAGATTCCGAGGTACAGAGGTACGAAGTCTATAAAAGGCCTAGGAACCTTAAGAATGCCCCCAGTAGCTGACAAGTACGCACGCCGATATGTTACTAGCGTTAGAGCTACTTAAAACTCGACCTCTTAGCTTTACCTGTATTGTATCCCTCACGTAGAACCACCCCATATCAAGATAAGTTCTCTAGACAGATTATGTCTTACTTATCCGGGTTCCCTCATGCATAAAATTATGTTTTATCCCCCTTTGGAGGCGCATCGCATAAAAGTGCCTATGTGATATTACACAAAAGACCGTCTGATCGCTCGGTATCGCCTCTAGTTGTTATCTTTTCGATAAGCTAACATGACCATCAAGTTACGTGGCAGAATGGTCAAGCCTGATGATAGACGATTTGAACACATGGTCTGACTAGTCCTGAGGTCTGCAACCTTTTTCCCTCAGACCCCATCTTAAGATATTTGTATATATATCGTTTGTATTTACTTATGTAAACTAAATATATAAGTGAAAAATATTATATAATCTCTTGTCTTTATGGCATCGTATGCAATTGTTCAACCTCGATAGTTACTTAGATTCATATACTTGTAACGGCAGATTTACATGGATTTTTCGTGTTTTTTATTATATAGATATAAATTTTACCACATAAAAATTATCAATTCTAAAGATTACTAGTATCGGAATTCTTGAGAGATCTAACTGATTCTATTTATTTGCCTTGTAGCTCGAACGGTTTGACGGTTTAGTCAAAAGGTTTGACTTTGACTTTCTGATCTAACGATCAGACGGTCAGGCTGAACAAGATTTCCCGGAACAGAGACGGACTCAAGATCAGACGTGATCGTTGTTTGCGTGCCGATTTCTTCACGCGCCATCAGGAAAGAAAGATCAAAAGATCGGCAACGACATTGAGAGAGAAGATCATCACGTCGTGGTCAGTAACGGCGCTTACATTTCCTTATCATTGCTCCGCCTCAGTCGTTATCTGAGCACTGGACGGAGAACTGATAAGGGCGCGTGAGCTGCCTCCTCTACTCACAGCCGCGAGCCGTGTCTGCTGGTCACTGCTAATGAGGATAAATGGTTGCTGGCTATGGCTAATGAGGAGACCATGTCTGCTGGTATGGTTAATGAGACATGTCTGCTGGCCACTGCTAATGAGGAGACATGTCTGCTGGTTATGGCTAATGAGTAAACCACGTCTGCTGGCTATGGCTAATGAGGAGCCATTGTCTGCTGGCCACTGATAATGAGGAGCCATTGTCTGCTGGCCACTGCTAATGAGGAGCCTTATTTGCAGGCTTTGGTCAATGAGAAGCCATGTCTGCAGGCCATGGCTAACGAGACGCCACGTCCATAGCCTAAGGAATCCACAACCATACGGTATTAATAATGAAGATTCGATTATGCAGGTCATTAATTAATATAATGTAGCACTATTTCTCTTATCTATGGCAAATTAATGAGATGTCTTGTCTGCCGATGAAGACTTCTAATGCGCACTATACGTGAAATTCCATACTATGGTGTGTGAAAATTTCGAATTACTTGTCATTCCTGTGGAAATTATGCGTGCATCAGGTTGCAACGGATTAGGGAAACTTTTGCTATGTTGCCACTGAAAACTACTTTCCATACGTCGTAACACGTAATGAGTTTCACGTCTACTGGAAATGTCTGACGAGGTTCTACTCATACAGTAAATGTTTTGAACGTCTGAAGTATATATTTTTCCTGCCTTTCCTATGCTTACTCTTCAGCAACGACCTCATTTCTGGCTCCTGCCCTCGCCCCTCGCCTTGTATTTCTGTTCGCATCCCTTCCGCCTCCTTCTCCTCTTCTCTGCTTTACGCGGCATCCCCTTCCCACTCTCCCTCCCCTCCTTCCTCTTCTCTACTTTACGCGGCATCCCCAACCCGCTCCTCTCCCTTCCCCCCCCCCTCCCCATGCATGTTTAAGCGGGCAAGCCGGCGAGTGTCAGAGGCCGCGACGCTAATTTGCCCTCTATCAACTTACAGCTGCTCCGCACATTAGATTATAGCTGCACCTAGGATTACAGCTGCATCTCGGATTACAGCTGCAACTCGGAATATAGCTGCACCTTGGTTAACTATTGGCCACGGCACCTGCAACCTGACGCAACGCTCAACCAGACTCGCGACGGCTGCTATGCAGAGAAGGCTTAGTAATGCTGGGTAATTTGACAGCGCGTGGTACTATATTAAATATCATGCCGCCAAATGCTTGTCCGTTAGGTAAAGTCACTAAGTACCTCCTTCATCTTGGGTTAAGAGGGAATTACAATGTTAGACTTTATTTATTAAAATAGTCATGAAAATTGTAAAAAGTTTTTTCATCAATCAAATCCTTCAACTGAGCGAGATTGATTCTTACTGATGGATGCGCGATATCTTAATGATTATGTTTATTTATTTGTTTCATTATTTTTTAGAAGTGGTATAAATTTCTCGGCCCACATCTTGACCCGCAACTCTACTCGTATAAAGTCAGATGGAACATTATGAAATCGTATAGAATTAAAGGACTTATGAAGGAAGAAACACTCGTGAGAATGGAACATATCTGGAAAGCTAACTCTTATGACTCGATGTATATGTGATAGCAAGTCACCATTATAATTTATTAGAGAGATGATCAGGGCAAATAATACTTTTTGAGAGGTGAATGGAACTGTGAAGGGGGGAAATTGTAGCTCAATTCAACCTACTGTATCTACCCAATTTCTAGATTATTGTAGTACACCTAACCATACAGACAGTGGTGATGTGTCAGAGAAACTTATATTTTAGTGGCATAGCCTCGCTAAACATAAATTATTTTTTTATTTTAAGTAGAGATGCTCAGGAGTTTTTTTATAATTTATGACGTTGAACGTGGCGCACAAAGTTAAGGGATATTCCCGTTATCGGTGAGTGTTTCTCTGAGCAGAAACTAGTATAATTTAGTGATGCCTTGCCAGAGCAACGTTACCTGGACTAGAATATTATTAACATGCAAGTAATTTTCAAATTTTCGATAGCATGTATTAAATTAGCATTTAATTATTATTGTTACAAGTAAATTCTCCGATAAAACTGCGAATATATTGTCAACTAGCAATGCACATGGTGGTAGCCCTAGACCACAACAAGCTGGTAACAATCTCTAGGGTGGAGTGAGATTGAAGATTTCTTTAGGCTTTCACTAAGATTATTATGCCATATTCACTTGAAAGTTTAAGAAGCAATGAAATGTATACACAATCTCACACACATTTCATGATTGAATCGTGTCCAGGGTCGAATTTAATTTACCAGCGTTCGTGCTGTATAATGTTTGTATTTGTTATGATCATCAGGTATTACGACCAACATTACTAATTACTCAGCTAGAAAGCTTTTATTCTTAATGAATGCCGAAAGATTTTCAAATTGTCATCTCCTTTGTGTTGGCGTTAATCTTGAATCAAGGACCAGTTTTTAATTAGGCCATACAAAAAGTATATAAACGGCAATTGTTGTCATGCAACTATTAATGTATCATTAACCTAGTAATCAAGAGCTCTTTTCCGCAGCTTTCTTATAAAAAGATTCTATGTTTTATGTAACTCAGAGCATGAACATGAAACTGTGATGGAAATACTCAGGCTAAGATCAATACTTCACATCACAAGAGCCCATCCCAACCCAACATTTGCGCTCTCTAATACAAATCTTGATTTTCTGTGAGCTCTCTAATTCGAATCTAGCTCTCTTGTGCGCTCTCTAAAACAAATCTTGATTTCCTGTAAGCTCTCTAATTCGAATCTAGCTCTCTTGTGCTCTCTCTAAAACAAATCTTGATTTCCTGTGAGCTCTCTAATTCGAATCTAGCTCTCTTGTGCTCTCTCTAATACAAATCTAGCTCCCCCATCACACCTCCATCACTGGAATAACACGTGGTGATCAATGCATTGTAGAGACAGCTACGTGCTAGAATTTTACCCGGCCACATTTTTTACGAGTAGTATTGCGTGTAATTTTTTCATTAGCTATATATGTCGATATGATTTCGTGAGCGCATTTTAGTTTAAACTGCAAGTTGTATCAGTAATTATGAAAATAGTTTCTGAAAATTCAATCCAGACGCAACCCAGCCTAGCCAATCACGCCAAGTTTGGGCATAGTTAGGCAGTCTGTCCGATTGCCTTGCTGTGGTGTGTTGAATGGTCAGTCAGTCGTGCGCAGATTGTCTCGCTGTTCAGTCGATGTGCGAACTTTGCTGTTCTACACTAATGTCATTTCGATTAACCGTTGATGTACCTCCACCTGATCCTCTCCTATTCCAAAGCTTGGTATTTCATTTGGGTTTTCTTGTTCCTTCTTGGAACATTTTTGATATTCTTTCATTAAGTATTAATGACCAAATGAATGGTATTTATTACTTCAAAATTTGATATCCATGCTATGTTGGAAAATAAATGGGGGAAGTATTCCCTTGGGATTAATGTTCTGGAAGTAACTCTTCAATTCGTTTTTTGACGCGACTTTTGTTTATGGCTAAGGACTTCTGAATGCCAGATCAAATTTATTGCAATTCAGAGTGCATGAAATTACCTGTTTCGGCATTATTTAAACTGATTTGTATAGAGCTTTCAATATCAAGTTTAACTCTTTAGTTTTGTCATTCGTGTGAGCGAATGAATGGTGGTTTCCCTTGGAATTTTCTCGAATGTTGGGATTGAATCAGTATCATGCTATAGGTTAAGATTTCTTAAAAATGTAACGTGGCCAGATATCTTCTCGAAATCGGTAAGGTGATACAGGAACTAATCACGTTAGTCAATTCGTGGGGCCATTGTGATAAATTTTTTCACCGCGTACCGTTGTGAAGAAATTTATGCACTGTCGTAAGCTTATAATTGACCAAGATTATCTCGGAATATCTAGACGGGGAAATTCATCGGGTTAGGATATCAGAGCTGGTATGTAAAATTATATATAAACGAAATAACGTTTCCATGTGTTGTGTATTTTCATCATTAATTGGTCGAGAATTTAGAACAAACGGTAGCTAGACTACGTTAGAAGCGTTCTTGGAGTGAAGCTGTTTAATGTTGAGCAATTAGGTGAAACGGTTAAACCCAGTTATTCGTGAAATTTCCTCCCTCCTTGGAAGTTTGAGTTGGAACTTAGAAGAATCCTCATATTTGATATAACAATTATTGATCATTCTAACATTTCGTAATCCAATTAAGATTAGCATTTTTTAGGTTTCATACTTACATTTGTCAAACGTAGAGCATGAGAATCGCCTAACCCATTGAACCTCTAATGAATTGAGTTATCTTGATCTACTTTGTACGGAAAGAGTAATCAACGTCTACTAGCAACCCAGCCTTTACCTCGCCTCGCGAAGCATCTGTTTCTGTACTCTCAACATCCTCGTACAAACGTGATAGCTACAGTGGAAGAAAAGCTGGTTCTTCGTCCCCGCTCACTGTACCATCTCCACTCCCTGGATCAGTCCCTCCAGTAGCAGCAATGGGCGTGCAGCTGCTGCAGGTGGTGGCGCTCGCCAGTGCGTTGCTGGCGACTACGTCGTCTCTCATGCTGGGTTTCGACGAGCTGTCCAGCCAGTTCCTGCCCCTGGCGCACGGTAAGCTGCTACGTGCTTACAACTTGAAGATTAATATGTGTTACATGTCTAAAAGGTGACTTTCATTTTCTAGTTCCAATTTTGAAAGTAATTTTGGTCAACTTATGATAACGGTAATTATCTTTCAAGTTCAAAGAAAATGCATTTCGAAGATGCTGTGTTCACAGGATTCGCTAAAGCTTTGCGCATTGGAATCACTGAAGCAATATATATTGGTCTTAATGCCTTGGGCTGTGGAATCTTTCGTGTTCAGACGTGTGTGAATATAATTTCTTGAATACGACGGATGACAATTGTGTTTGATTTCAGTATCGGTGCGATGCCTGCAGCCCATAGACTATGTCCCGCGTCACTGCACCACGCAGGACATGGTGCGAGGCAGGGTCATCGCTAACGAAACCATGTGGTACTACAGCCCCGACCTCCTCAAGTGTGTGCCTACCATCAAGTTCACGGGCTGTGCCACTGAGAACAGGTTAGTAGAGCCCTTAATAACTATTGATATTGGTTCAACGAGACTCGTTCTGTTTTCATTGTTAGTTAATCAGAATGTGGTGTAGAAATAAAATCTTTTGATTATCTCTTCTATTTCAAATCAGCGTGCATAATCTTGGCACAATTGATCAAATCGATCGTTCATCCTCGTAACAAAACTACAGGCCGATCTCTTCTCCTTGATCGAGGGATAACCTAACATCTAATATAAAATTTTTAATTTGGACGAGCCGTGCTTTGCACGAATGTTTCTTGATTGGGCATACCAGTAAGTTTAAAGTCTTCTGACGATGGAATTCAGGTAATCCATAGATAATCAATGATATTTTCTTGAACGCCTATGTAAATAAATTTGTCTACTTAAGGTTCGACACGTTGGAGGCGTGCACAGCCACGTGCGAGACAGGCACCCATTGCCCCGACGGCTGCTACACTGAAACTGACTTGCGTCGACGTGACAAACTTCGCTGCGTCTGCCCGGACGGTAAGATGAAATCCACATACACATCAGTTGTAAAGTTTAATCTAGAGTGTGACGTATAAATTGAAATATTCTTTTCCTTGACCGATTTTCAGTGAACTTCATTCTATAGCACTCGTATACATGAATTGATCTAGTTTTTGTTTATATAATGAATTTGTTCTGCTTGATACTTTTTGCCGCGGAAATCCTGGAGTAAAGTTTCGCGCCATAAGCTTCTTAGCATTTCTTTACCAGGTATTGGAGAATGGCTCTGCCATTTGCCACCTGATGAAGGTGACTGTGGAGACATGACTGCCGTGGCACCGATCGAGCGATATTACTACGACCCCGTAAGCAAAGAATGTCATACCTTCTCTTTCTCACGATGTGGCGGCAACAACAACAATTATGGCTCTTTGCTGATGTGCAAAGATATTTGTGCTTATGATCCGGCAAGTGAATCCACCAGTAGTTTCGCCTTGCTATTGCTTCAAATTCTGATTGCTCTCATCGCCGTAGTCACGATTCTGCATCTGATCAGCTGGAAGCTCAAGACACAGTCCGCCGTGCTCAACCAAATTAACGAGTGGCTAGTGCGTAGGAAGCGTGCATCATTTCTGTGAACTTGTTCCATAATTTTAATTAGGAAGAAGCTGAAAAATGTAATAAATGCTCATTTTTATCCAGTGTTTCATTGAGAAAATTGTCCATGTTAGTTAGTAGACGTCGCGGTTGGCGTGAGAGCTGATTTTGGCGATTGTTTAGCTTCAGGCAATTTTGTGACCTTCCAAAAATGACGGTGAAAGTACGCTAATTTATTTGGTGTTCTTGGCATCACGGAGATTCATCCATATAAACTCGCTCGACTAAACTAGTTGGAACGCTACTATGAGACCCGTCCCTGTTAGCCGTCATGCTCCAGTTTGTTTAGCTGCTGCTTTTAGAATCCTCGCAACTTTTGCGACACACCACAAGATTACTATTTTTTGGAATTTCCTTGTATGGGCGCTCGACAGAGCGACTGCTTTGTCCTAGAATTCGCTCGGAGGGATATGTGACGACAAAATCATAAGATTTGTTCAGCTCCTCGGACCATTACATGTCTTGGGTCATGCATGTCACTTGGGTTTGGTCATGCACGTCACTTGGTTTGGTGTGTTGTTATCTCGCCACAGGGCTGTGTTCGACCAAAGTTAGAATATCTAGCTAGGGGCGAGACCTGGACCGAGAACTGCTTATGGCATTTGATGATCACGATGATCCTAGGCTTCTGGCTCAGTTAGCGCCCACTGAAAACTTCGGTTGAATTGCGGAAATCTTCAGATTAACTTCTGTCTTGCCAAATCTGTTTTGGAGAAACTAGACGCGAGCTGTGACTGAGAAGAGGTCGTCACTGGCCTCTGGTAGATGGCATGGTTTCAAAACCAAATATCGTTAAGCGGGTGATTTTTCTAGATGCCTCCTGTCTAATTGGTTGAGAAATTTACGCCACTTTACTCTATGCGTTGCGATATTGCCTCTTTTAAAGAAGTCAGTTCCTCCACATATCACTTTTCGAAAAAGAGGTAAAATATGATATTTTCTTGCCTTAACGACTTTGGTATTCCTACTACAATGGTTAGCAGCCTGCAACAGAATATGCATTCGTACAGAGAATTTTTTAAGCGTTATCTTTTATCGTTTCGAGATACTTAAGTGATGTTTGTATTTGAGACATTGTCCCAGTGGACAATGCTTAGCGCTCTAAAATTCGAGCAGCGATTCGGGAGTTCAATGTCCGCAATACGCTGAAAAGTCCAAATCTAGCATCGACTGCAACCAAAAATAGTGCGCCTATAGTATACGTGTGGTCTTCACCTTAACAGGATCTGCCTATAAGTGTGTTGTGCTCCTGAGTCCTTGCGTGAAGCGCATCCCGAGCGTGTGAATTTCTTGGTTAGGCTTGTCACGTCACCATTGTGGCGTGCTACCCACGATTATTTTTTTTTTGTGTGACCTGTCTTCTGGCTTGAATTGGGAGATAATCATTGATGACTGAATTTGGAGACCCGCCGTAAATTTGTCCGAAACGTCGCTCAAAGGACGTTAGGTTATGAATTCTCCTTCCTTAGAGGAGAATTTTTCTTCTGCATTAAGGCCCTGATTGAAAACCGAGAGGCTTCGAACAGGCTCGACTCTTCCCTAAGCGTTTCTTCACTAATTAGGATAGAGTTTACTCCACTCGCAAATGAGATGGCGATATGGATTTTTCCATACTTACCCAGCTATTTATTTATAAGCGTCGACCAGTAACAAAAAATATGTAAACTTTGTATTAAAAGAGTTTTAATGAGAGGAAATTTCAAGAAACGTTTTTTCGAGATGTTAACGGGTTGTAATGTTTATTCTCCATTGAATGGTATACTCGGCATTCATTGATCAGCCTCCTTGTTGTAGATATTTTCTACCGAAAAATAGTTATGATCGAGCCTGCTGATACGCGGAGGGAAAATCCCGCATACTAGCTGCTAAAATGGAGGCGTTGTGCAATGTTTGAGGGAAAGAGACGTCGTGAATTACTCAACTGTCAGCTCACGACGGGTGGCATGGTAAAGGCGAAGTCAATGAGGGGCGAAGAATAATACGTGGCCAGTGGTCGGCCTAGTCCAATTAGTTATAGCCGACCGTTGGCCATTCCTCGGCCACCTGAAAGCGATCGGTTGCCGCGAAGAAGGGTTTGGCTAGGATATATTACAAAGAGTACAAGCTCGAGGGTAGCGACTGGCCGAGCTTAGGGCAGATCAATGATTTTACACGATGGTCGCGAAAACCTCGCTCTCAGACTTCGCTGCATTTTGACTACAAGCCTTAAAGGAGCTCTACTTTTCCTTCTGATGTGAATCCTATATTATGATAAATCAGTAAAGTCATGTGACTAGACAATTGAGAGATATGCCAGAAGCTACTGGCGTACATTTTTTAATATTTTGAAAACTAGTCGTAGCGTAGCTCACTTCGATTATAACTGAACGGACAACGTTAATTTTTTTAGTTGCCTTTAATACAAAAAGAAGTCATATTGACTATGAATGAAATTGTTGACTGAGATCGTGATCGCAACTTATTGCCATTTTAAGTAACAAAAGCTATTACGCAGGTACTGAAAATTGGAATACAAAGTTTTCTTCCTAAGTAGTTGACCATATTTCCTTATTTATATATGCCTCTGAGATTGAGGGTACAATTATTATTTAGGGTAATTTATTTGTATCAACAAGAAGTTGACAATACAGAGTAGGTACAGTCTTAGTACAGACAGCTATTCTCCTTGGAGCAAACCTGCAAACAGCTGAAGCTAGAATGCTTATAGCCTATTTGGTTTGCGAACGGTGACTTAAGCGATCTGCGATGATAGTGTATTTCTACGTCACTTATGTGTGTGTGTAATGTGTATTATAAAAATTTACTCAATGAAGACTAGAATGTAATCATCTGTACATTATATTAATACTATCTATAGTATGTTCGTTATCGTCTTATCGAGTAGGTACCTATGAAATTTTTACATAGGCCCTAGCTATTCTTATAATTGTTTGAGAAATCGAAATTTTTAATCATAGGCCCCCAACTGCCACTGGAATTTTAAGTTAATTAACAGGCAAACTAGAATAATATATAAGTAATTATTCTCATGAAATTACCCAGGAAAGCAGTTTCACAGATTTCATAGCCTAAGGCCCTAAGCAATCTTGAAGTTGAAGATTCTCATATGATTACTATCATACTATGTTTTAATATTTAAATTAATCACATCTCTATTTGGTCTAATAAAGATTACTCTTTTCATTGCTCTAATCATACCATCAAGGCATCAACCACCAACCAGGATTGGAATTTTTCTATTTGTTTCTGAAATCTCGCGGCTTCAACATGATGAATTTTCAATACATTTGGAATCTCGCGGCTTGATATCGCACTTTTGTTAACATTTGGATAGGAGGTAATTCATCTGACGGAAATCTCGCGGTTTCAGAAATGGCGGGAAACCTCTAGTTGCGGCCCTAAAGGCAGATGTTTTCAATGCTTGCCACCAACCGGCCCACCGGGGCTAGGGTAAACGCGGTATATTCCGACATCGTAGGTAATTCCGTCACTTCTCTAGTTTTTCCTTTATATTAAGCTTTGTTTTAGTTTCATGCGTTCTTTTAAGAAAGGTTGGAGCGCGACACTATTCTTTTGACTTACCATACCAGGCGTAGCCGCGTACCGCACGGTAGCGGCGACCAGCTGCAGCACGCAGCCCGCCCGCAGTTGTGGAGTAGAATTCGTGGGGGAAGGTGTAGTGACCTTGACGCTCCAATTATGACAGAGCGCTCCAATTTCCCAAAAGCTCATGTTCTTTTATTTATACTATGGAATGCCACCATGTAGATTTGCGTGTCGAAATACTGCAAAAACACTAGGTCTTGGCCATCTAGTGGGAAAATATTGAGATCCAAAGAGAGACATTGCATGCCACCTCGTGAGATCATCAAAAGTTCATTATTATTATGGTTTGAGACTTTTAAATATGTCTGTGAATATATTAGGAATCCTTTAAGTAAACTTGTATTCGCTGATTTCAAGTCGTAAATAAATTAATAGATGATTAAGTTGAGTAATGGATTTAGACCCATCAAAACTAATTCTGACACAACTTGAATTGGACACACACAGATTGTTCCAAGCTTTGTACAAAAATTGAAATTTGCTTAATTAAAAGCCTAATAGCTGTTAATTAAAACATAATTAAGTAGTGTTCAATATTTGTTAGTGTTCTAATTCAAAGCCATGTTGTATCCCAATACAGCTCACACAGCAAACGGAATTCGAATACGTTGATGTTGGCATTACGTATCAGTTAAATTTGAAGCGCTGACGCAATACGACTCACCATGTGTCGAATATTGCCACACACAGTGATGGAATATAGGGGTTTGGTACTGCATGGTACAATTCTATAGGTTATTCAAAAGAACCTGGTCTTATGTCATTTTGAACCGATCAACGCTTCTTTATGGACCGATCCGGTAACACAACCTTCCCCGGCAAAAGCTTTCTTACTTCTGAAGAAAGGGGCGGTTCGCTGTGTTAGCTGAGCACCTGAGCTAATAGGCTAATAGCTACACTGGCCGTGGGTGGGCCTTATTTGAATTTGAACACATGCATCGATTTGAAATCCTATACGCATAGTATACGAGTCAAGGAGCCTATATTTTTAATATCTATAAAAAATGTACGTTTCTGAAAGGATTATAATGCTGTTAACATTAACAAACTTTGAATTATCTCTAATGCAAGAAATACTTGCTTAAACAATTTTATTTTCAACATAAGCGACTGGATGCAAAAATCGGTTCACAAGAACCAACATAGCCCTGAACAAAAGTAATTTTGAATGACATTAATTTCTAAATTATAATGTATTTAGCCAGTATTTCTTGCATCAGAGATACTTTCAAGTATTTAAATGTTAACAGCATCAAAATCCATGCAGAAACGTAAACTTTTAACAGGTTTTAGACTAAAATTTACGCTCCTAGTCCAAAGAACTGAAGCGATTTGAAATCAAAAATGACAAATGAATCTATCGCGCTTTCTGGCACCTTCTGTCACAGCTGTTTGCAGTTTCAGTGCATTTTTTAGCATAAGTTGCCAATACGTATTTAATGTTATTTTCCATTGGTACAAAACTTACAAAATAATCTTGAATTATTGATTGCTAATTTCTTGCATTAGGTAAATGTTCATGATTCCAATTAATCATAGAAGTTTTATCTCCATAATCCCATGTTGAATTAAAATTACCCATAGAAGCTTCACATACAGATGCCAGCGCTAGCAGCGGCAATCAAATGAACTACTTTATAGTTAGTATCTTCACTACCGGTAATAATATAATAATATCGTATTCTGCTTAGGCACAGTCTCTCAAAATGTTCCAGCAACATATTTTCCATTACTAATTATTTACATTATATATTTGTGGTGCAGCAAAAATGCAAAATATTGCATTGTTTGATGTCTTGTTGTGTGACATGTTCTTGTGTTGTTGTGTGATGTCACCGCAGGCCCGCCCTGCAAGCCATATGTAAACAAAGCCACAGCAGTGATCCCAGTGAATATGGAAACAGTTTAGCATTTCGATCGATATTATTTGTGAATAATATTTTTGATTGTGATATTATAACATATTTCTGATTGTGAAATAATTTTGATTGTGATATTGACACTTGACAGTAGTGTCAACATTTGAACATCAAAGTTCCAACATCATGAGTTACAAGGTAAAAGTGAAAGGACTGAGTAGAGCTGGAAACATGGCTGAGGCTTAACCGATGTCATTATCATTTTATATGTCATTGATATCATTCTGGAACCAAGATAAGTAACTAACAAATTTCCCAGTTCAAATATTTATTGATTTATTTATATCAATTTCAAAACTCCACATATTTCTAGAGGGAGTTGTGATGAGACCATGGGGTTGAACCGTTGAGTTTAGACCATTGCAACTTGCAAGAGGGGCCCAAGGGCCAAGGGCATGGCGCCTTGTGAAGGGTTAAGACCGCCGCACGGCGGTGGATCGCCATAAGTACCTCTCTTCATAGAATTCCACTATGTTTGTTAGGTTTCCATTCTAAAGGCTTTTTAATAAATATGGCAACATTTTGTGACGTTTCATCGTTGCTGACGCGTAGTGAAGTGTTTTGAGAGTCACGTGAAGGCAACAGAACTTACGTAATGCATACGGTTTTTTTTATAGTTTTTCATTTCTCGATGCGTCCTTAATGTGTCGGAATATACCGCGTTTACCCTACTCTGGAGTCTGGACTGGCGAGGTAACTCGGGACAGTCCTCCGACACGGCGTAAAACTGTTTTAGTAGCAAAACTAGCTAATCGGAATATTGCAAAACTAAATATAGCGGTGTAAATGTCAACATTTCTCATATCTATGACTCTAAGTAGTATAAAGGAAGTCAAAAAATATTAAATTTAGGGTAAACGCGGTATATTCCGTCTCATTAAGGACGCATCGAGAAATGAAAAACTATTAAAAAATAACCGTATGCGTTACTCAAGTTCTGTTTGCTTTATGTGACTCTCAAAACACCGCACTACGCTTCAGCAACAACAAAACGTCACAAAATGTTGCCATATTTATTTAAAAGCCTTTAGAATGCAAACCTACCAAATCCCTATATTCCGTTATTGTGTGTGGCCATATTAAGCACGCGGTGAGGCGTATTCCGTCCGCGCTTCAAATTCTACTGATACGTAATGCTAGCAAATACAAGTATACTTTAAAGGATTCCTAATATATTCACAGACGTATTTAAAAGTCTCAAACCATAATATTCTTCCTATACGAACAGTTATTCACTATTTGGTAGAGCAAGGTCAACTGTCAAATTTGACACATTTTTCGATGATCTCACTGGGTAGCGTGCATTGTCTCTCTTTGGATCTCAATATTTTCCTGCTAGAAGGTCAAGACCTAGTGTTTTGGCAGTAGTTTGACGCGCAAATGTATGACGTCACCATTTCAACCATCAACGAACGCATGGAACTAAAACAATGCTTAATATAAAGGAAAAACTAGAGAGGTGACGGAATTACCCACGATGTCGGAATATACCTCGTTTACCCTACTAGCTTTGAAAAACTACTGAAAAAGTATGTTCTTATAATAGCAAAAACACTATTTTGAAAAGTTACTTCTGCTAAGGTCTGTAGCAAAAAAAATATTCGCTGTATTAAAAATTTTACTTACATAAAAGATGCACCCAGGTATCGGCTTGAAAACGTAATTAACAGAATTGTCCTACTCATTCTGAAAAAAATGGCGGCCATTTCCGCATGGCGGGGCTACTCGGGAGTCTGGGACACCTCCCCGGGGCCCGGGGCCATTTGGGATGCCCCCAAAAACGCATTTACAGTAGAACCTCAGTTAGCAAAGGTTCCAGTTAAGAAAAAAATTGATTAAAAACAAAGAATATCTATTACATTTACCTCGCTCAGCGAAAAAATTTCACTTATCAAAAAATTAGTGCATCATTGGTCATCACAAAATTGTACATGGAATGTCATATATAGAATTGTGCACCAGGCATCAAAGAATGAAAAGTAATTGACCTAAACTATTGGTATTTATTTCTCCAAAACATATGATGGTTGTCACTAAAACATTCCTTTCTGTATCAGGTATGTTTTTTGCGTTTTTTTTATAGTAAATTCACTTAACATAATTAAAATGGTGTGAAATTACAAGCCGTCCTGTAAGCTTACAGGTACAGAAAAAATGCTATAAGGCTGCTGATATGAAGCTTGCAGTGGACAAGGTTGTTGTAAATGCTCAATGGCATGTTCATGGATATGGTAATATCGCATCAATAATACGATAATGTCACATCAATAATACCGTAAAATGGGGTAACTTTGACCACTTTTTATTTTCAAAATGATGCCATTTTTTACTAGATAAGTTAAACTTAAATTGAAACATGCAAAATACAGGTCTACACTCAAGCTTTACTCACCATAAATTGCTGGCTCCTGCCTCTCATAGTTTTGATGTAATTTCAAAAAAAGTGGTGGTCTTTGTTACCCCAGATCTTGGGGTTTCTTTGACCGGGTGGTAAAATCAATTTTATTTTTTGGTAAAATAACTCCAAATCCAAATAACTCCAGGTTGCGGTGCATTGTAGTAGAATTCTTCTAGTTACATATGCAAAAGACAAATTTTAGGAAAGTATCATAGTTTGCAAATAGGGGGCATGGCCCCTCAATGGGCGAAGTGTGACCACCTAATGGCAGCCGTGATGGGGTAACATTGACCGGTTTGGAAATTAAGTTAAAATTACCATTTATAAGACTCTGTAGAGTCTGAAACATAAAGAAAAAAACATTAATAGGTGTATCAAACATGAAATATGTTATATAGGTACCTATGGTAATTTTAACTTAATTTCCAAGCCGGTCAATGTTACCCCATCACGGCTGCCATTAGGTGGTCAAAGTTCCCCCATTGTGGGGCGGCGCCCCCTATTTGCAAACTATGACACTTTCCTAAAATTTGTCTTTTGCATATGTAACTAGAAGAGTTCTATTACAATGCATCAAAACCTGGAGTTATTTTACCAAAAAATAAAAAAAAATTGGAGGGGGTACTCCGACAGGCTTTAAATAATAGCTCTTTTTTGTGGGTCACATTATTAATTTTTTAACCTATTAGATATGCAAACTTTTTAAATCTTTCTATTGTGTTACATAGCCTCAGTACCGTCAACCGGGGCTACTCGGGACGGTTTTGAGCGTTTTTTGTTAATAACTTCTTACGATGAAACATTTCATAAACAAGTTTAGGCTCATTTTATAGCTCTTTGCGAGGGCTATCGAATGGCATCTTCAAAAAAATTCCATATGCTATTCGTAAGGTGCCAGAAGCAAAAAAAGAGTGTCCCGAGTAGCCCCGGGGCTACTCGGGACACTGGGAATAAAACTTCATTTTAAAATATTTGAAGCATGCAGAGCCTACTCATCCATTACTAACAGTACTCTGAAGTCCTCCTCTTTCATTGTAGACAATGTAGAGGTAGAATAAATGACATTTTCTGTGACTTTTACTAGTTTTTCCTTCATTGATATGATATTACCATAAACATTAATTACCGTCAACTGGGGTGACTTTGGCTGTGTTTTTGATTCATGCTGGGGTCGTAAACGCGGGGTCGTAAACGCCGGGGTCATAAACGCCCGGGCCATAAACACCGGGGTCATAAACGCCTGAGTGACTTTGGCCACTGTTTATGACCGTTTATTACCCCACTTTGGCCATCACTATGAACATGGCCGAATCACCCAGTTGAGGGTACCGTTTTATAGATGGGATATTACTGTATTATTGATGCCATATTATGGTATCCATGAACATGCCATTGAGCATTTACAACAACCTTGTCCACTGCAAGCTTCATATCAGCAGCATCATAGCATTTTTTCTGTATCTGTAAGCTTACAGGACGGCTTGTAATTTGTGAGATGATAAGTGAATTTTTTTTCACTCAGCGAGGTAAATGTAATCAATATTCTTTGTTTTTAATCAATTTTTTTCTTAACTGGAGCCTTTGCTAACTGAGATTCTACTGTAAATGTGCTTTCCGGGGTGTCCCAAATAGCCCCAGGGGGGTTGTCCCGAGTAGCCCCGCCGTGCGGAAATGGCTGCCATTTTTTTTTTTGTAATGAGATAGGCAAAATCTGTCAATTACGTTTTCAAGCCGACACCTGGGTGCAACTTTTATGTAAGTAAAATTTTTTAATACGGCCAATATTTTTTTTGCTACAGACCTTAGCAGAAGTAACTTTTCAAAATAGCGTTTTTCACCATTTTTTTCAGGAATTTTTCAAAGCTATTAAATGTCGTATTTTTCGACTTCCTTTATACTACATAGATAGGAAAAATGTTGTTGTTTAGGCCACTATATTTAGTTTAGCAATATTCCAATTAGTTTCGCTACTATGACTGTTTTACGACGTGTCAGAGGTGCGTCCCAAGTTGCCCCGGTTGACAGTATCAGGCCTTTGATGGCCATTGACAAAATTTTTCTATGTCAAATCGTTATTGAGATTGAGTTTTGGGGGTTTTTGTTAAAAAAACGAAAAGTGGTCAAAGTTACCCCGCCGGTCAAAGTAATCCCATTTTACGGTACCTGGTACGGTAATTAATGTATATGGTAATATCATATCAATAAAGGAAAAACAAGTAAAAATCTCAGAAAATGTCATTTATTCTAACTCTACATCATTTACAATGAAAGAGGAGGACTTCAGAGTACTGTTAGTAATGGATGAGTATGCTCTGCATGCTTCAAATGTTTTAAAATGAAGTTTTATTCAAAGTGTCCCGAGTAGCCCCATTCCACGGGGCTACTCGGGACACTCTTTTTTTGCTTCTGGCACCTTACGAGTAGCATATGGAATTTTTTTGAAGATGCCATTTGATAGCCCTCGCAAAGAGCTTTAAAATGAGCCTAAACTTGTTTATGAAATGTTTCATGGTAAGAAGTTATGAATTAAAAACGTTCAAAAGTGTCCCGAGTAGCCCCAGTTGATGGTAATTAAATTTATTTGTAGTTCATTTTCAGTATTTTTTGTCCATTTAGGTATTTTTTGTAAGTACAGTATGGACAATTGGACACATTGCTATGGCCCTTGTCTGAATTTGTCAGTTGAATTCAAGAAAGAGGGTTTTTTTCTGTGTAATTTGAAAAATTAGACATTAAAGATCGGGTTTACCTAGGATTCTTGGAAAATTCTGCCTGATATTTCCGATTGGTGACTTTGGTTGCCCAGTGCCCAAGTTCCATAGTACAATCATATCAATGCCCGATGAGCTGTTCACATGTATTTGTTAGTATATCACCAGGACGTCACTGCTGGCAAGGCCACTTGCCCTGCCAGCAAGTTGTACTGCCAGGCACAGAGTGAAAAGTTGAGATTGTCTTATGTTGACCGTGCTCTCTATAGGCATGGATAACCTCTTTGTCTGAAGACTTTTAAATGGTTGCATTTCCTGAATCTCCTTAGACAACACAGTGTGGTGTCACCTAGTGTGATTTGTGTAACAGGTATATACCTATATAGCTAATATGTAACTTAGGAAGTGTAAGAATTGATACCTGATGTGATACAAGAATTGACATGAAATCTATTGAATCTCTCCTTTTTTAATACCTTATATGCTCAATGGAATATAAAACACCAAATGATTTATACATACAGAAGCATTTCAGTAAATCTAAGTATTGATCAGGTTTACTATATCAAAATAAGTAAAGTTGTTCAGCTGGCTTATTCTAAGAAAATAATTATGAGAAAAGGCTTGCAAATGAGCCAATTTTATGGATATATTGCAAATCATGGATGCATGCTTTAAGAAACTGAATGCAATAAATGACAAGAAGCTTGTTTTTAATGCATAAATTTTATGTATAACAAAAAAGATATAAATAAGTTTAAATGCACAATTAAAATAATCATTATTTATGAAGAAAGCCATTTAACCATGCTCCTCTCTTTGCAATGCACAACTCATTAGGCAAATTTCCTGTCCTTAGTCTTTTCTAAAGCAAAGATGAACCGATATACTTGTAAAGTAAAATTTGTATCATGTATTTTAAAACTTCCTGTTGTGTTTTATTATCAAGCATTTTATTGATGTGCAGTCCTTCAATGATCTTAGCTTAGGAAAAAAAGATTTTCTCCTCTGGTTTGCATTAGAGCTGCTTTAAAAGACTCTTTAGTTGTAGCTCTGTCCAGAATGCTGAAGAATGAAAGTAGTTTGTAGTCAGTAGGTATTTTCTTGTTTTAATCACTTAATGCAATACAATATTTTTTTTACAGATTTCCAGCAATTCTTTTGAGCCAAATTTAGTATAAAATTAATGCCAGGATGACTGGCAATTTACCTCCATACCAACAACGGAATCCTGTTAGTGATGTCCTGCAGCAAATTCATAGACTCAAGTAAGTTATGTTCATATAATGAATGAGATGGATGTTGTACTTGTATATCCATTCTTCTTGTTTTTGTTGATGAATTCATTTTGATTATGAATACTTCAAAAATATATGGTACCTATAATGATGATTATAGATAATTGGTAACAGAATGCCCATTCTTCAATGAAGATGTAAAAGTTGATGTATTTCAAAATTCAGATTTTTCTCTATTCATATAAGTAGGTATATTTAACATCTCGTGTGAATTCATTGAACTTCTGCACATTTTAAAGTTTAAACCTCAGCATTTTGGCTGTGCTGGTTTATGTTGAATAGGCTGTTTCATTGGTTGGTGTTGCAAATTAATATGCCTCTTAGCATTACCTATATTATGCATCTTGGGCTCCCAAGCTCTGTGTCCTGCAATAATCTTAGCGCGAGTCTTACAGGTCAAGTAAAACATTATTGGATATTCCTGCTCTCGACAATAATACAGCCAACAATGTAAGCATCACATAACAATTACTAATAATTTTTAATTTATTCTCAACAGTCCAATGGGAGGCCTGATGGGAAGAGGGAGCAGTGGCTACAACCCTTCTAACTCGGGCTCATCAATTTTGGGCCCATTAAATACAAACTTTACCGGCACCAACAGTGGCGGTGGGGGTTTTGGGGGTGGAAACTTCCCCACAAGCGCCTCAGAGACTGCACCCTCCCCTTTAGACTTATCTGAATTCCCCTCCTTGAGTCGTAGTAGTGGAGTGGTGGGAGACTCCATGACAGTTGGGGGCACTCATGGTGGGGGACGCACATCTTATGGTAGTTTGGGGCATGGCTGGGGTGGTGAGTAGCGCCTTTGTTTTTCATTTGGTTAATAAAAATAACAAGCATTCTTTGGCTCTGATTAGTTTCTCACATTACTAGGTTTCAATTCAATCAATATTGGTGAAGATCTTATATTTTGTGATTAAGATCAAGAAAGGGCAATGTCAGAATTAGTGTATAAATGACAATAATTAAATTGTGATTAGTTTGTGTGTATTAAGCCACTTTGTTCTGTCAAAGAATTTAAACACTACTTGAAGATTTTTCCTAGATTGTTTCTTTGTGAAGTCAATTTTAAATTATCTTGCAAACCTATATCAATATTCATCACATTATTATAACCCCCCAAAAATCGATTTATAGTTATGCTCTCAGAATTAAATTTAAAATACTTATGCATATTTTCCAGTAAAATTATGGCAATCCATCATGACTGCTTGAAACTTGTGCATAATATTTTTTTTACTGTGCAGGCATGGTGAAGCAGCCAGTTTCAGAGCCCTCCGAGTTTACTATGAGTAGTGAAGATTTTCCTGCCTTACCAGGGTCACATATGAGCAAAGCTAAACAACAACACAGTGAGTGGAACCTGATGCTGCTCTTCTTGTTGTCATTTATCAGTGCATTATATAGGTACCAAATTGAGGAGGTATGATATATACTGCTGTAATTCAACTACTTTGGCAGATAACATAGCTACTTAATAAATTGATAGTTATGTACTAGCAGGTAGTTAGTGAATTAGTCTGCATACCTACATCTCATTGTTATATGGATGATGAAAAGAAGGATTTTGTATTGCCCTCCAGTAAATTTGTTTGATTCATAACAGGCGAGGCATTTGGAGGCGACAGCAAAAAGTCAGGTGGTGCCAGCAACAGCGGGGGTGCTGCTACTGCAGGGTCTGGGGGAGCTGGTGGCAACAGCAATGCCGTCTCCTCAAGTAGTTCCTTAAACATCACTTCTGCAGGTCAGTTTGTGGCTTGTATGCTAACAAATTATTTTGTTTAAGTCTAGAGTCTTGCTTCTATGATTTTATTTCATAGCTGATACGTATGATAATTACAGTATGCTAGATACCTGCCCAACATGAGGCCTGGCAAAGCATTTTGTTTAAAGTTAAAGTATCACTTCTTGACAATGGAAACTTATTTTTCACAACAAATTCAAGATTGCTGTATTTTTGAGTATATTTTTATTTAAATGTCTCAAACATATTCGTGCAGAAATAAAGCAGTATAATGTTATGATAATTATTTTATAAGGTGATGTTGGTATGAGCAAATCAAAGCTTCTCCTACAAGGGAAAAATTGTGTCTCTAAGGAGGTAAGGAGAGAAGTTTAAACATGCATGTGTTAATTTGAGAGAACTGGGCCACACATAATGAAAATTATGATCAGAGAGGTGGGAACTTACGTGGATGATAAATTTGAGGATAAATGACACACCAGGAATTTATTGAGCATTTTTGTTCTAGTCTTTACAACCATGTTAATTAGGTAAGGCTTTTTTTTTGTATCACAATTCACTATCATAAACCCAGAAAGTAAAAGTTTGATTTTGATAAAATGTATTGATGAAGGAGAAGAAACAAACTTCTTGTTGCTGCGAATGGATGGGTTACGATGAAAAATATCAGCAAGCAACAGAAAATACTCATTTGAGCAAGTGAAAGTTAGTGGAATGTATTGAATGTTAGTGGGATGTATTGAATGCAGAAGCAGATGTCTCAAAATAATAAAATACAGTAAAGTATAAAAGCAAAGTAGATAGTGTAATGCTGATTCTGTGTCATGACTTGCAGGCTCAGACATGGGTGCCGGTGACGGCCGAGGGTCAGCTGGCGTAGGCGACAAGAACAGCCAGTCTAAACGAGGCATACAAACCTGTCCTGACGGTTGGTGCTCCTACTGCTTCTGCTTCCTGAGTCTGCTTCCTGCCCCTGCTTCCTGCCTCTGCTTCCTGCCTCTGCTTCCTGCCTCTNAGATCAGGCGTGTTAACCAGCAGATCAGGTGACAGTGAGGCGTGTTAACCTGCAGATCAGGTGACAGTGAGGCGTGTTAACCAGCAGATCAGGCGTGTTAACCAGCAGATCAGGTGACAGTGAGGCGTGTTAACCTGCAGATCAGGTGACAGTGAGGCGTGTTAACCAGCAGATCAGGCGTGTTAACCAGCAGATCAGGTGACAGTGAGGCGTGTTAACCTGCAGATCAGGTGACAGTGAGGCGTGTTAACCAGCAGATCAGGCGTGTTAACCAGCAGATCAGGTGACAGTGAGGCGTGTTAACCTGCAGATCAGGTGACAGTGAGGCGTGTTAACCAGCAGATCAGGCGTGTTAACCAGCAGATCAGGTGACAGTGAGGCGTGTTAACCTGCAGATCAGGTGACAGTGAGGCGTGTTAACCAGCAGATCAGGCGTGTTAACCAGCAGATCAGGTGACAGTGAGGCGTGTTAACCTGCAGATCAGGTGACAGTGAGGCGTGTTAACCAGCAGATCAGGCGTGTTAACCAGCAGATCAGGTGACAGTGAGGCGTGTTAACCTGCAGATCAGGTGACAGTGAGGCGTGTTAACCAGCAGATCAGGCGTGTTAACCAGCAGATCAGGTGACAGTGAGGCGTGTTAACCTGCAGATCAGGTGACAGTGAGGCGTGTTAACCAGCAGATCAGGCGTGTTAACCAGCAGATCAGGTGACAGTGAGGCGTGTTAACCTGCAGATCAGGTGACAGTGAGGCGTGTTAACCAGCAGATCAGGCGTGTTAACCAGCAGATCAGGTGACAGTGAGGCGTGTTAACCTGCAGATCAGGTGACAGTGAGGCGTGTTAACCAGCAGATCAGGCGTGTTAACCAGCAGATCAGGTGACAGTGAGGCGTGTTAACCTGCAGATCAGGTGACAGTGAGGCGTGTTAACCAGCAGATCAGGCGTGTTAACCAGCAGATCAGGTGACAGTGAGGCGTGTTAACCTGCAGATCAGGTGACAGTGAGGCGTGTTAACCAGCAGATCAGGCGTGTTAACCAGCAGATCAGGTGACAGTGAGGCGTGTTAACCTGCAGATCAGGTGACAGTGAGGCGTGTTAACCAGCAGATCAGGCGTGTTAACCAGCAGATCAGGTGACAGTGAGGCGTGTTAACCTGCAGATCAGGTGACAGTGAGGCGTGTTAACCAGCAGATCAGGCGTGTTAACCAGCAGATCAGGTGACAGTGTGGCGTGTTAACCAGCAGATCAGGTGACAGTGTGGCGTGTTAACCTGTAGCTCACATGACAGTGTGGCGTGTTAACCTGATGAGCCCATTAATTGCGTGATGTGTTGTGACACCGCACCTTAACATGAGCTTGTTTTCTTATCTTATGTTAAAGGCAACGTATTACGATGTCATTTACAGCTGTGTCACATGCAGCGCGTTAGTTTGTGTCACATACTGCACGACACTAACGTAGCTCTAGTCACAGCTTGTAGCATCCAATAACTTGACTCACGTTGCAGCATGTACGGCAGAGCTGGTAAGCTGGCGCCCATCCAGTTCGAGCGGTACGGAGAAGACCTTCTCTTCTACATGTTCTACTCCAATGCCGGCGACGTCTGGCAACTTATGGCTGCTGCTGAACTGTGAGCTCAACTGTAGGCTAGGCTTCATTAGCCTTTGTATAGAAACGATATTTTCATGCAATATTCTCGGACAATGGTGTTGAATTAATCAGAACAATGCATTTGATCAATGTTACTTGAGTACTTGCGACGCCCTGTTGTAGTTCGCTGGTATGCAAAAGGATTATTCAGAAGGGGTTGTAAGCCACAGAGGATACGTTATGCTGAGGTTATGCGGCGCCGAGATTTTATTACCCTGAGGATGTACTACACTGAGGGTGTACTGCACTGAGGGTGTACTACACTGAGGGTGTACTGCACTGAGGGTGTACTACACTGAGGCTGTACTACACTGAGGCTGTACTACACTGAGGCTGTACTGCACTGAGGATGTACTACACTAAGGGTGTACTACACTGAGGATGTACTACACTGAGGATGTACTACACTGAGGCTGTACTACACTGAGGCTGTACTACACTGAGGGTGTACTACACTGAGGGTGTACTACACTGAGGCTGTACTACACTGAGGCTGTACTACACTGAGGCTGTACTACACTAAGGCTGTACTACATTGAGGATGTACTACACTGGTTATGTACTACAATGAGGGTGTAGTACACTGATGGTGTACTATACACTGGTTATGTACTGTGCAGCTACAACCGCGACTGGAGGTACCACAAGGAGGAGCGCGTGTGGCTGACGCGCGCGCCTGGGATGCCGCCCGTCGAGAAGGCGCACGCGTACGAACGCGGCACCTACTTCTACTTCGACGTGACGGTGGGTCCCTACTTCTACTTCGACGTGACGGTGGGTCCCTACTTCTACTTCGACGTGACGGTGGGTCCCTACTTCTACTTCTACGTGACGGTGGGTCCCTACTTCTACTTCGACGTGACGGTGGGTCCCTACTTCTACTTCTACGTGACGGTGGGTCCCTACTTCTACCTTTACTTCACATGGGTACATATTTCATTTCTCGTTTCCTGCTTAATTTCTTTACTATTTGAGTGGATGAACTGCACACAAAATACCACTTTTGTTGCTGACTGCGTTGCATGTGTTGCAGAACTGGCGGAAGGTGCCCAAAGAATTCCACCTCGAATATGACAAGCTCGACAACCAACCCATGACCATCCCGCCTCTGCAGCAGAAGCAGCACCAGCAGCAGCAGCACCTTCAGCAGCAGCACAATCTCCATCCTCCCACCTCGGCACTAGCGTAGCAGCATTAGTCTCACTAGTACGTGGTTGCTACTAATGCTAGTTGCTAGTTTATTATTTCGCTACTAGTTTGTAAACTGAAGAAACTAGTGTTAGTAGTATACAAAGGTCAAAGGAGTAAGTTTAACCGGTTTCCCTCGCTTATAGCTTTGGCTCGAAACTGTTCTCTGTTACAGGCATGTTCTCTTGTCTACCTAAAAATCGTATGAAAATCAAGCAGCGTGAAACCTTTGATTTTGTTCTAAATTAGATTATTGAAGTACGGCAACATTATATACTTTATTTTAGATTCAGCCAAGTACATTATTTTTGGCACAAATGTTCATCTGAAACAGTATATGTCAATATTTTCCCTGACCTCCCAGGCTGTTCGTGCAATTACCGGTGACTTCGACGTGGTGGTGGAAGAAGAACGAGGGGAAGTGGAGGAGGAAGAGGGGAAGTGGGAGGAGGAAGAGGGGAAGTGGGAGGAGGAAGAGGGGAGGAAGCAAAGCCGTGTTGTGAGGAAATGCAGGAGGAGAAGAAGGGAAGAACGGGGCTCGTAAGAAGTGTACCCGCTTTTCCATCGTGTATTATTTAAATTTCTTCCTCTTTCAATAAAGATGACGTCTATAGTGGACCTGTCAATAACCTGTTGTTAGATTTTTAGCGACCTGTCATAAATTTCAACAATCTGTAAATGGCAACTACAGATTTGATTGTACATTTTGAATTATGGTTATAATTCGTGAAATGTGGTTGTACCATTGAAATATATTGCTCGAAATTTGATTACAATTAATTTGATTAATAGTTAATCATTATTCATTATATCTACCATAAAATATTCTGTTTTTCTTTTTTTTTAATTTTGATGCTACGAAGGTCTTACCTATAGTATCAATTCTTACCTGTCGTCTGGTCAAAAAATTTCTCCTCGTTGGATCTAATCCAAAATTGAATCTGACTTTGATACGTTTTTTTTTCGGCCCATATTGTCAGTGGTGGCTTGATTTACTTTAACACACAGACTCGGCTGAAATGCTTACTTAAATGCAATATGCACACTGTGCTGTGTTTAGTAGTGCCTCCTTGTTTACCTTCGCCCTTGTCCGCACCCTCTAATTTTGTCGCCTGCAGGGGAACACAAGGGGAACTGACGCTCCCCCAGGCCATATCCTCCCCGAGTCAAGTTTTTTTTTTTACTTGTAGAATGTTAATCAGGGGCCAAACTACCATATCCCGCTTTGATACACTCAGCGGTTTGAGTGCACGTAGCGACCTAAGTGCATCTAGCGACCAAAGTGCGCGTAGCGGCAGATTTTTCGTCTGCGATTGTTGAGTTGCTCCCAAGAAACCGTCAATTATTGGCTGATGGAGCTACGAACTCTTAAATGATACCAGGTACCTTATCGTCTATCCGTCTTGGTGCTCTTTTTACCTTCTGAAATCAATCTTATAATCCTTATCCTGAATCTTATACCTAATAATGAATCTAATGAAACATTAATTAAGACAAAATTAATTCTTTTTAAAACTCGGCAGCTGATAGAGTTGCCAGAAGGGCCACTACTTTTGCCGCCGTGCATTTGCCGCAATACTTGAAAACGATGTGCAGTGTTGCTGGTGAACCTAACTAGTGCCAAGACTGAGGGTTAGGTAGCACCACTAGTGCCAAGACTGAGGGTTAGGCAGCGCCACTAGTGCCAAGACTGAGGGTTAGGTAGCACCACTAGTGCCAAGACTGAGGGTTAGGTAGCACCACTAGTGCCAAGACTGAGGGTTAGGTAGCACCACTAGTGCCAAGACTGAGGGTTAGGCAGCGCCACTAGTGCCAAGACTGAGGGTTAGGTAGCACCACTAGTGCCAAGTCTGAGGGTTAGGTTGCACCACTAGTGCCAAGACTGAGGGTTAGGTAGCACCACTAGTGCCAAGACTGAGGGCTAGGTAGCATCACTAGTGCCAAGACTGAGGGTTAAGTAGCACCACTAGTGCCAAGACTGAGGGTTAAGTAGCACCACTAGTGTCGAAACTAAGACTTGATAGCGCTTAGTGTTTGCCGGCACCTTTAGTCTTTCTTTATTCACCGCTCAAACTCAAGTCTGTATTCAGTATCAATCTCCTGAATTGTCAGTGCATTTAAATAATAAATGATTCGCTTCATTATATCATTCAAATGTTTGTAAATGTTAATGTTCTAACGTATACTTCATAAAGCTTGTTTTCAGCTTATGCAGAAAAACCATGGCTAGTTTTACTTTGCTTAATTAGTCTTAGTTAGCTTAGTGTCTCTCGAGATGCAACGTTCACGTCGAGTTCAAAAATCCCTGTGATGGCTTCAGCTGTAGGAACAGCTGCTTCAGCTGTAGGAACAGCTGCTTCAGCTGTAGGAACAGCTGCTTCAGCTGTAGGAGCAGCTGCTTCTGCTGCAGCGATATATCGTGCCGTGCAGAAGGACGAAGCGTTCCTGCAGCAACTGCACGCAGCTGTTGCAGATGTTGTGCAGCGTCTTAAAGGTAACAATAACTGTCACTATTTACACTGATTTGACTGCAGCAATTCTGGATTTTACCCTTGTAAGCATATTCCCTCACCACCCTCGTACCGACCATTCCCTAGTCACCCAGTAATCCATTATCCGTGTATCCAACATATAACATAGTAATATATAACATATATAATCCACGTATCCAACATATAATATAAGATAATGTATAACATATATAATATATAACAAGGATAATCCACGTATGCAACATATAATATAACATAATATAATATATAACATATATAATGCACGTATTCACCACCCCCTCCTGACATCAGGCGGGGCGTTCTACCTACAGCACGACGCTGTGGTGACGCTCCTGACGCAGCTGACGTACGGCGCCCTGACGACGCTGTCGCTCAGGCAGACGTTGGGGGAGGAGTACACGGGGCTACTCCTGCTACATTCCTCCCGCGCATCCCTCCCATCCACATGGGTGAGTCCATACTTGTTGGGCTACGGGGTTGGGGGGGATAGTGAACTCTGGGGTTGTTGTTGTTGTGGTTCCCCGGTCTCGCTTTTACAAGAGACCCCCTCGCGTAAGTACGACACCACCGACAGGGGGTCGCTCAGAGCTGTAGGGCCGAGGTTATGTGGTGAGGTACCCCGGACCAGGGCCCGGGGTGGGGTTGAGGTCGGGGAGTTTGGCCGCCGAAAGTCGCACGCTTCCTCCGACGGGTGCCGCCACTGCGCAGAGGCAGGTTGATGGTAGTGGTGGTGCCTGGTTGATGGTAGTGGTGGTGCCTGGTTGATGGTAGTGGTGGTGAGAGGGGGCGCTCTACTCGAAGAAGCTCCCACATCCAGCGGCTGAACTCTGGGGTTGATGGTAGTGATGGTAAACTGTGAGGGGTGATGATAATCGGTGTGAAATGATGGTGAGCCATGCTTGACTGAATGATTTTTGATTTCAGATTGTCTACGTAGTTTTCAAAAACTAAAATTAACAATAAAAATGATTGTTTGTATCAATTGTATTATGATGACAGCTAAAACTGAAATATTGAAGACAATTAAGACTTGTATAGAGTTTAGGAATGATGATAGAACTTCTTCGTGCAAAATAAATTACTGAATTTTACGGCAGCGCCTGCACGCGGTGGTGTGGCTGCAGGCTCTAGGGGCGCCCCTGGGGCGCCTGCTGCTGCGCCTACTGCAGCAGTCGCTGTCCCAGGGCCTCCTGCACTCGCTCCTGCACCCACAGCTGTGCCAGACACTGCTGCTGTGCTCTAGTGCACTGCACCGCCTCGCTGCACCACTGCACCGTCTGCACCTTGCACTCTTCTTCATGCGGGGTGTGCACTACCACATCGCTAAGCGTGTCGCCGGCGTGCGATATGTGAGTCAAATCCTACCTCTCTTATCAGGCTTTATTAAGAGCGATAACAACTGATGTGATTACTCTCATCAGGCTTAATTAAGAGCGATAACAACTGATGTGATTACTCTCATCAGGCTTAATTAAGAGCGATAACAACTGATGTGATTACTCTCGTCAGGATTAAGAGCGATAACAACTGATGTGATTACTCTCATCAGGCTTAATTAAGAGCGATAACAACTGATGTGATTATCTGTGGCTTTATAATTTATTTCATCGTGACGTTCATTGCCGTTAATGTATTAAAAAATATAACTCAGTAGTCTCACTGCAGTGAGCGACAGAGAGCGCATTTTCTCGTCGACGAAAACTTGAGGTCACGGACGGACAGACGGACATGGCGAGCACAATAGTGCATTTTTTCCATAAATGGAAAATGCGTAAACTTCTGTTTTCTGAGGAGAAACAAGGATTTACGCTCAAGTAGCATTGATGAAGGCAATGTGTCTGCAGGCTAATTGTGACCAATTCTAGTTCTTAATACAATCGTATCATATAAAATTTAACGTGATCGCATTAGTCTTGTATTTCTTTATGTTCATAATTAAGTTTTATTCCCAACAACGGCTTCCAAGTACTATGATTTTACTCACCAAATTCAGTGAGAATTACCTCTGAAAATAATGCTGATATTCTCATCTTCAAGTGTTAAATGTTTATAATGATTGAATTCTTGTAATAAATATTGCGAGATTAAGACAGACTGAATGCTCAGCTTCTCAACGTGGTTTTCAATAAATCATGTATTGAAATATTTTGTATTATGATACCGTAGGCATATTTTTAAAAATAATACTTTTGAATAATTAAACATGAATTGCTTTTGGGAGTTCATAAATGGTCATAAGTCTCTGAAATTATAAATTGAAATTATAAATATTAAAGACGTTGCAAATTTGAAATTCCTTGTAATTGTGTACACGAATTCAAATGAACTGTATTATGAGAGCCATTTGAATGGATAACTGCATTGTCGAGGCCATTTAAAAGTGTCAGTGAATAGCTGAAGCCATTAGAAATTCTGACTGTATTTCTGATGTCATTTGAAGCTTTAATTGCATGTACTAATTTCAACTAGTAATTGCTTATGTCTGTTTCAGGTCTCGATACGAAGCTGGCTTAACGACCACAGCACCGACAGTTCACTGCGCTTCTTAGGTCGCCTGATGCTCCTGCAGCTGCTGCTACAGGCGGTGCCTTCCTTGTGCGCCGCCTGCAGCAGCAGCGAGCGTCCTGACGAGGGCAGGGACGAGGGTGAGTAGCGGGGACAGCAGCGCCTGTCCTGACGAGGGCAGGGACGAGGGTGAGTAGCGGGGACAGCAGCGACTGTCCTGACGAGGGCAGGGACGAAAGTTTTTAAATCCAGTCAAAAACAAGAGGCGTGTAGCCTGCGTTTATGAAGTGTCTGTGCAATATTCAGGCGTCATGCAACACTTGACGTTGTTTCACGTCTTCAAACTGCAGGTAACCACTGACTGGCGTTGATGATGACGTACGCGCTAATTACATGCAAACGAAGTTGTAGTTAAGACGTAGCGTTATGATGTCGTCACTCTTCCCGTCAATAAACATACACTACTGCTTTTTGCCGTGGGTATAGCAACCAACCGCGGCATGTTGCGTATAGTATTGCCTCCCTTTAGGAATACTATCCATTTACGTGCATGTGGTTAGGTAGACTACAACAACATAAATGTGGAAACGAAATAGTTATAAGTTAACGACAATACAGAAGCTTTTCAGTATATGTTTGCACTGCAGGTGTAGAGGTGCAGGACGCAGAGGTGTGCAGACTGTGTCTGTGCAGACGCACTAACGCCGCCCTCTGCCCCTGCGGGCACGTCTTCTGCTGGCGCTGCATCCACGGCGCCCTCGCCGCCAACCAAGCCCGCTGCCCTCTCTGCAGGTGAGGGGACACCCTGAGGGGCATCAGGTATTATTGTCTGAGGGGCATGAGGTATTATTCCCCGAGGGGCATGAGGTATTATTCCCCGAGGGCATGAGGTATTATTCCCCGAGGGGCATGAGGTATTATTCCCCGAGGGCATGAGGTATTATTCTCCGAGGGGCATGAGGTATTATTCTCCGGAGACACGTGGTGCCTTCGGAAGAGTTGTAGATTTCTGGGGTAGTTTTAATTGACTCATGAAGTACTTAAATGGTTCGCAGGACATCCTATCAAAATTAAGGAAGCTCCGAGGGCTCTAAACTGTCTTAATTGAGAGGACATCTCATTCCATAATATTTATAGCTATTAATGTATCGTTAATTTTATAATACGCCTACTAAAACGTCCCCTGTTATTTTCTTTGTTGAGCAGATATGCAGTGCAGCCGCGCGATGTCATTCCTCTGAAGAACTTCCAGTGATTCATTCCTCACGAGAGCGGCGAGAGGCATGATCCAGGCTGTTGTTGTCATTCCTCAAAATTAATATTTTTCGAGGCAGATCAGCGACTACATTGTGCACATGAGATCCGTCCTCGCACCCGTCAATGCATTGGTAGTATACCTAACATTGTTCAAATCATGTCTCATATTGAAGTATATATGGTAGAACGTAAGTACCAGGTCTCTAGATATTTGAAGATACCACGTGGTAAATAGCTCTACGATACCAAATATTCATGTTTTAAACCTCATCATGTTGAGGTATTTTGATACCGCACGGGTCCGAATACCATTGTAACTCGGTACTAATACTTTTTATTAATTAATAAGAATGATAATGCTTATAATTTTTCGATTATAACGAATGAAAAGCTGAAGGATGCACACCGCGGATAGCTGTTGTTCAGGTTGGCTATGCTGGACTTTTTATTTAAATTCTTACGTTTAGTATAGCTTTTTAAGATTTTTATCAGAAACAATTGCGTACTTCATCGTAATAAATGTTTGTTTTTACTTTACAACACGTAAAGTGTACGAAAAGAAAGGAGGTTTCCCACGCGGTCCCGCCTTTAGGCGGGCAAAGAAATTCGTGTCCAGGGCTGGAATGCTTAAAAAAATCTCATCAAATCGCATTATGTTATAAATGTATATAAGAACGTATTGGGCGTTATTGTGTGTATTGGGACTTGACTTGTTAAGCGTTCGATAAGAACGGGTTTAGCCTTAAGTGCAATTATTGGTGTAAGTTATTCGTTGTTTTCTCGGTTACTATTCTGGTCAGGGTTGGTGGACGCGTGTTCTTAGTGCGGCAGTGCACGTCACGTCAATAATTTACGTTAATTTACGGGGCATGAAACGTGCGCTTCTGATGCTGGAGAGAATGTCGTTTGTTGCGTGTGCCGTCGACGCTGCCACTTGCAATACAAATAATAATACTAATAATAATAGCGGTTTCAGCGTTTATTAGGCCGTAGGCACGTCGCCGATTCTGACCAGAAACTGGCGCACAGAGCTGGGATCGAACCCGCGCCTCTCTGCTCCAATCTTGGTACTCTGAACTTTAACCACTGGGCACTGTAGCCAATAATTAAGTTGTATTGCTAATGCCGAAAATGTTACAACAAATGACGAAGTTCTCATAACAAATGCCACTGTTTTCATAAAAAATGCTACTTACAGCGCACGAACTATGGTTTGTTAGGTCATGGCTTACCAAAAGTTCGTAAACATTAAATAATGAATGCAACCGATAATTGATAATTTAATGGAAGTGACGAGTCTGCTTCGTCTGAGAAGTCAGCTTGTTTATTATACTTTGTTTTGTTTTTCTATGTCCATGGCTGTGCTGATAAATGTTTTGAAGTATAAATACATGTAGGTTGAGAATACTGACGTGTGTTAATTACATTCCCAAGGTATGAACTATTAGTAAGATATTAATCTTCTTCAGGTCTTTCGATATGCGGTCACGGTTTACGCTTGTAAATCAATACACATTTGTGCCCGAGAAATCTTTAAGGAAAAATGATAAAAACAGACTAGACGAAGCTATGCAGGAGCATATGTTCAATCTTAAAATGCCTAGCAAATTACGGAGCAGGCAATAAGTCCAGCAGCTATCTCAATCAATCGTCAGCTATGGAAAGATCGGGTTCCAAAGGCCGGATCCCTTGTGAATCAAGTCACGAAAAGTTCAAGAATCGGCAACAGGCCATGGGCCTATTTCTTCAGCGCCGACACTTCTATTCTATTCTATTCTAACAGCCTTCGTAAATCAGGAAGATGATCAGCTGGTCAGCTCTTAACTCGTTAAGAGAAATAAATCTTTGTCCAGATATTGATAAACTTCTAACATTTCATTCTAACCCAGTTTGACCCGGAAAAACTGGGTGCCAGTGCTACGTCTGCTCTCTGCACTTAAGAAAGTGTCACCATTAGGACAATATGACAATAATATTTTTTTTAATGTGGCGTTCGCCTTCAATGATATTCCAGTCTTGTAGATTTCTTGTTATACAGAAGGTTAAAAGAGAAGCATAATAATTGATAGAGGGAGCTTTTTAAAAAACGTAATAACCTTATGTCTTATACAACCTGTTAACAAAATAGGTGAAAGCAGCGTGCTTTGAAAGCATAGTTATAAGGTGCAAGACAAAGACTAGATTAAACAGACAACGAGATAAAAATGCCCGATAGTTATATAACAATTGTTAGACAACAATAAAATCATACGATTCATACTTCAATATTACAAGCTAATATATTTATTTCTATAAATGACTCGAAATATCACATTTTAATTAATCAATGGCAGCGACAGCATATCAGAAAATATTCCTTAATGTTTTAAATATCTCAATTTTTTTAATCAAATTATTACGTGAACTGTAATATACATAAAAGAATAACAGATTATCATAGAATTATTTTCCAATTGCTAGATTTGACCAACAGTTCTCGTGACATGATACGTGACAATGCACAACGAACGATGCCATAATCAACGATTCGTAGCTACAAATATCGGCGCACCACAATCACGAATCGTTTATCACACGATTCGTATCGTGTGATGAACCTAAATTTAATTTCATCAAATTCAGCACCTAAGTTAATTTAATGGAGAGTGGAATCCATGCCACGTCACTCGCCACTGTCAACTTGAGCTCGGATTCGTCAAGAACAATACTAGAAACATAGTAGTGCAGTATCAATACTAGTATAGATTACTCTTAATATTTTTACGTTGTAACAGATGTTTTGTCAATACTTTTATTAATTTCCCTTCTCGTTTTAAATAGTTTTATTTTTTCAAGCACACAACATGCTTGAATGAACGTTAGCTCAGTGACCAAACCTTATGATGCCGAATATCTACGGACGCCACTCTGGTTTTGCTCGACTGTACATGCAGAAAGAATTTTTTGGTACATATAATTAGCATTACAAATAAGATATGATATGCGCGAGAAGCTCAAATCAACAGAGTGCATTTAAATCTACAAAATAAATATGTTTCCTATCAAATGATATGCAATCGCAAGCTGCGGAACTCAAGGCAGGCAGTGCATCCTGGAACACGCGAACTTAAATGCAAATCTTACAAAATTGTTTTCTCGTTTAATAATTACAATTTCAACGCTCGCTCCAAGAACCTGTTATTATATTAGCTGCTTAAATGGATCTATCAAAATGCTTGACTGGAAGGTACGACAGTAGCATCAATCACCGTCTATGTGTACAAACTCCACCTGAAATGCAACAAATAATGCTTATGGACATGACGTGGCCAATATAAAACAATTTTTGAACTTACCTGATGATATAACTGGCGCAGATGTTAGAGTTATGAGAATGAGACTGACTATTGGTAGTAACTTTACGTTCAGACGATACCCGCGTATAGCAAGTGTAGTGATGATACTGATAGCCCGTGATGTTACTTTCAAAATTTTCTGACGTCCCAAGAAGTTGCGGATTCTGCGCAATACGGACTGAAGTGGACAACGAAAGGGAAAAGTGTGACCGCGTTTAAAGTGATAAGACAATTCAGTGATGGAAAAACATTCATCAAACTCGACGCAATTCAATTATTTCTTACAAATTATTACTTTTGCCCAATTCATTATTCAGCAAGTCTGGGTAAGAAAGGCTTTCCTCTGAACTCAGTTCAGTCCACACAGATATTGCGTTGACTTCACCAATAATCATTATTATTTACACGAAATATAAATTCAAACAGCTTAAAACATCTTAGCAAGGACTTCAAATCTCAGTTGATAAAAAAGTGGCTAGATTAATAACCATTCATCCTAAACCTTAACTTTGCTCTACAATCCACAATAGATTTATAATGGACTGTTTACCAAGCGCAATATAATATTGTACAGCAGGTTATTGACAACCTATGTATCTCTTCGCATATGTTCACACTAGTTATAATCTTAGACAAATTCAGGTATAAAATCTTGGCTATTACGGAAAGCGTTGTACGCAGCTTTGAACGGAAGACACCGACGGACAAACACTGAACGAACAACCGTCGACACTAAGTGGAATTGCATAATTCAGACCCCGATATGGTCACTATATTAAATTCAGACCCCGACAAGCTACCATATACATGCAGCTCAGACCCCGATATGGCCACTATATGAAATTCAGACCTAGAAAAGATACGCCTCCATATACAGCTCAGACCCCGATATAACATTGAGTTGTTCGTTTCCTGTTCCAACGCATACCGAGACGTCATAAAAAATATAGAGTCCACGCATTAGACTAGAAAGAATATCCCTTCAAATATGAAGAAGAGCAGAGAAATTAAAACAAAACTACGTAGGGAAAGCGTACATCAAAGAACGCAGGATTCATAGAGTTAGTATTCAGAATTAACAGCGGCTGATTTAATCAGAGATCAGATCTGGACAAACTATGAGGAATGGACTCGTATATACGAGGGAAATGGTGGCCGTTTTTCTTGATTTTGACGCCAATGGTGGAAATGATGGCATTGAATCTATTGCATTGCAGACCAAAAATTGCGACACGCACACGCTGAGTCTTGCAGTACTAAAAGCATAGATTTAATTAATCAAGAAATCAAAGTTGACATTGATTTAACATTGAGTGCAACATCCAAATGTGATGATCAGCTCCAGTTTCGGTTACCTGGCGTAGGTATTGTACAGTTTATTTTGTCAACTCGTTTTTGTACAAAGGAATTGGGGAAGTTCATGAAGAAAACACTGAACAAAACTAACGGCGGACCACACATTCATAGAAAATGCTGGGTTTAAATTATTCAAATATTGACACACTTTCCAACCCACCAAGACGAGCAGAGTGCGGTCGTAGCACTAATACGTCGCCCTTTTGCTGGGCCAAAGTGGGTAAGGATGACCCACGTAAGAGCAAAAAGAGCATCGCCATTAGGACAAAGTTTCACCCATTTCTCTGAGTATAAACCAAGTGAACATCTATGGAATTACTCACGACACAAAGCCCTGTATTTCCTCTAACTAAATAGACTAGATATTCTCACTAGCGCGGTGTAAAAATAAACCCTGTTCAAACACATCAAAAACACACACTCGCACTTAAAATTACTCTACAAGACTAATATCAATAATAGTAATGATGATATCTGAATTATCTATCGTAAATCTATTAATACTATCATAACAGTATAACAATGGCATAGAAAATCAAACAACACTTAAAGTCTAGTATTGGTGCATTCCTCTTACTCTTACTTCCTGCTTCTTGTGGACACTTCCTGCTTCTTGTGGACACTTCCTGCTTCTTGTGGACACTTCCTGCTTCTTGTGGACACTTCCTGCTTCTTGNAGCACGTATCTTCTCACTCAGCACGTATCTTCTCACTCAGCACGTATCTTCTCACTCAGCACGTATCTTCTCACTCAGCACGTATCTTCTCACTCAGCACGTATCTTCTCACTCAGCACGTATCTTCTCACTCAGCACGTATCTTCTCACTCAGCACGTATCTTCTCACTCAGCACGTATCTTCTCACTCAGCACGTATCTTCTCACTCAGCACGTATCTTCTCACTCAGCACGTATCTTCTCACTCAGCACGTATCTTCTCACTCAGCACGTATCTTCTCACTCAGCACGTATCTTCTCACTCAGCACGTATCTTCTCACTCAGCACGTATCTTCTCACTCAGCACGTATCTTCTCACTCAGCACGTATCTTCTCACTCAGCGCGTATCTTCTCACTCAGCACAACACAAGCACAATAACGCGTTATAAATCTAGTTCTAACGTCACAAGAACTTTCTACTTGCAGCAAAGTTTACTAGATTTTTTGCATCAAGAACTTCAGCAATCCTCGGTCCAATTCGAGCGCTTCGGTGCACACGATACACTTTCTCCCTGCATAGGAATCTTGTAAAAAAATCAATTTGGTTTACCATAAAGAGAAATACTAGTGAATTCTAGTCCGGTCGATGTCCGTTCGTATTTCCAGGAAAACATTTCATCCAAAACATGTCGAAGACAAGCACTTCCAGTAAAGTTTACTGAAATTTTCTGCCATAACTGTTACTGGTCTTTTTTCAGTGCAAGGAATAACGTTTCTTGTGCAGAGCTACTGAAGAGACTCGTGCATCAGGACCACTTGGAGGGGCGCTGCCCCCTACATCAGTTGTGCTTCCTCTTCCTCATCTCTCTTCTTCTCTCCTCCATCATGGTCGGGCTCAGTCTTATCTCGCGGTAGTCTCTCTGGAACGAGAAAAAATTGCTGTTTACCAGACATTTTTTCCTTAAATTTACGCCAAATTGATATTTACCAGCCATCTGGCGTTTAATTTACTTTCATTAAACGTTTAGACCTTGAATTTACGCTAATTAAACAGTGCTCCAACGTCATTTGCCTTTAGAGTAACTTCTTCGCCTGGAAGAATATACATGACGTAAAAAAAGTCCAAGTGAGAGAACTGATCTGAAATATGCAAACTTAGATATAGTCACCTGGTATCATGGATCTTCTTCATAATCCGCAACATTTAAATCAAGTAGGTAGAAGAATAACAGAAAAAAAGAGACATTTTCCAAGAATCCGCTCAGCGATTTTATGCACATCAGCGGATTCTGATTATTTTTTGTGATTAGATGCCTATTTACAAGGAATTTTTATTATTCGATATGAATACACCCTATAGAATATTCTAATAAGAAAATAATTATTTAGCTAGGTATAAAATGTTGAAGGAGCTACTGGATTTTCATTTGGCAACTGATCAGGACTGATATAATGAATTTTTATTTTCTAAAAAGTCGATCCATTGAAATTATTGAGAACAAACGTTCAACTTGAACAACAGATATTATATATTATAAATTTGTTTAATTATGTTTTTAATTATGCAGCGCATGATTACTGTAAGTTAGTGATTATTGCGAGACTTCCGAAATAGCAAAGTTACGTACATTAGCTGTTAGTCCTTAAAACGTATGCATTCAAAATTCAATTTACGCTGACTTATCGTTAATTGAACTGAAAGACCTCGAATTTTACAATGAAAAATAAATATTCAAACCAAAAGAAAGAATGCTATTAAGTTATTGTCATAATTTAAGGTAAAAAAGTTTGTCAATTCGTTTAAGATAAATGTAAAAAATATGCCACCTTCAAGTACCAGTCTGGTTTTACTCTTAAATATTCAGTTCAATAACGAAAACTTAAGAAAAGCACAAAGGAATACGAGAGGATTTCGAAAGCCGATAGTGATACTGGCATGACCTGGTCGAAAGTTTGACGGCTTAGCGCTAAATATTACAAATCAAACTATTTCAGAGGCTATTCTCATTAGTAAATAGTATAAATGCAACTCAAATAAAAGAAATTAACAAGATACTTACCAAGTTCTCATCGTCAGGCACTCTGGAGAGGAAGTCGACAAGTTCGTTGTTGTTGATGGCGTTGGGTCTGAGGAGATTCTTGAGGAACTTGTTAACTCCAACGACAAACACCAACGCCCTCAACGGCACGTAATACAACACCAACGCCACGCACATCAACGCAAACACCATCATCCACGAGAGCAGCGGTACGCTGAAGTTGAACGTGCTGCCGTGAACGAGAAATGAAGTTCACATGATGTCAGTTTGGTGAAGTATGAATATAATATCATGATAGTTTATGAATGATTTTAGGTAGTCTATGAATGATGCATGATAGTTTATGAATGATGCAAGGTAGGCTATGAATGATGCAAGGTAGTCTATGAATGATGCAAGGTAGGCTATGAATGATGCAAGGTAGGCTATGAATGATGCAAGGTAGTCTATGAATGATGCGAGGTAGGCTATGAATGATGCGAGGTAGGCTATGAATGATGCGAGGTAGTTTATGAATGATATGTAAGTAGTCTATGAATGATGCAAGGAATAAATGATGACTTAAATATCACTAAATATTGTAAAAATGGGACGCAAGGATCATGGTGCTGCGACTTGGTGGTAATATAGGTAGTATAGTAAAGAATAGTATCTTTGGCTTTGAAAAATAAGCCTGTCGCCGATTCTTATATTTTTCTCTACTATACAACGTTAAAGGCTAATTGGATTAATTCTACGCTTCGTGATGAACCTATTAAACAAAGCCAGCATTTAGTAACATGCTATTATTAATAGGTGACCAAATTGTATTTCGGGAGCAGAGAAAATCAATGACCAAATGAACTCCATCTTCACGCCAGTCTCATTCTTGAGTATTGGACTCAACATCACTGGAGGAAAAATGAGAGATTAGTAATTCGGGTAATACTTTATAATAACTGAAATGAACGGGCCGGAGAACGCAGCGCTGACTCACTTTTTGATGGCAGTTCTCACCACGCGCGTCATCTTGACTTACTTTCTTATGTCAGTTCTCACCACGCGCGTCATCTTGACTTAATTTCTTATGTCAGTTCTCACCAAGCGCGTCATCTTGACTCACTTTTTTATGTCAGTTCTCACCAAGCGCGTCATCTTGACTCACTTCTTGATGCTCTCCTGCGTGGAGGCGATGAAGCCGATGGCGTTCTGGACGGTGGCGGTCACCTCCTGGATGGCTGTGAGCCGCTCCTTCAGCGACTTCTTCTCCTCCTTTTTTCCGAAAGACAGAAATAATAATTATTTTTATTCACAATATTTAACTTTCTCATAATAATTACTTTCCATAATGATGTCCTAATTAATTTAGAATACCTAGAAATATCCGTGAAATCTTGATTTTTAACTGGAAAAGTTTGCTTATTTTTCAGAAAAAAATTTTGCAAATCTTCGTAAGGTATTTACGTTTTTAACTGAATTTAATTATGAAGTGCAATCAAGGCTTCGAAAGTCTTTGAAAAATTATAAATTAACGCTCAACTTGAAAAAGAATAGGTATTAGTTGTAAAAAAAAACTTCATAAAATCCGAAATGGCAGTGGAAAGGGATTCCAAAAAAGTAGGCTGTTATCCAATAAAAAATACCAGTTCAGCGTAGAAAAAGTCCGAAATACCATGGAAATTGTAAGCAGTTTTCAGGCAAATAAATAGTATTGTTCAGAAGTAGTTTTCAAGTCACCGTCAAATAGTTACAGCTTATAAAAAAGTAATATACATAGTAATTACCGAGAAAGTTTTCATTATTATTTTTCAATAAACCGAGAAACCCAGAAAGTTTCAAAATAGCGTCCAGGGAGAAGAACCACGCCAGGTATCAAAATAGAAACATTTCCTGGTAAATTATCAAATCAAAATTATCAAATTATCAAATTTTGATAATTATCAAATTATCAAAAAGACAATTCTGATGGTTTTAAAACCATAATATCGTCAGTCATGAAAAGATCCGGTCAAATGACACGATTTTAGATCTTCTGTGAACAACGTACAAAAAGGAAAAGAATCGGCGACATTCAGCGCTGACATCGCTGTGTTATGTTATGTTATAATAAAATTCAGTGGCATTCATAAACTGCGATGATCCTCAATAGGGGTAGACAGGATGCTAGGCAAAGCAAGGAATACTTTGAGGAAATTGCACAAGCAAATTTATATTATCGAAGTAACGAACACAGACATCACACGAACTGGAAACCAGAGGCCCTGGGAGGAGATGTGGGCCATCTCGGTATGGAAAAAATGTAACAGCAAGTAAGAAGAGATTAAAATCAAAACCGGGGACCGAAGTGAGAGGAACAGGGCAGAACGGGACAGGGGCCGTACTATCAAAAATGTTCAAGAGTTTGCAACTCCATCAGCTAAATTCATCAATTTCCACGCTGAATCCAACAATTACAGACGCGAAATCGACCGTTAGGAGTCCTCGGCCGTTACTTGTACTCTGGCTGGTACTTGTACTCTGGCTGGTACTTGTACTCTGGCTGGTACTTGTACTCTGGCTGGTACTTGTACTCTGGCTGGTACTTGTACTCAGACTGGTACTTCTACTGAGGCTGCTACATCTACTGAGGCTGCCATTTGTACTTAATCGAGTTTTAATAGTACGACCCTTGGACAAGAGGGCACATTAAGCAGTGTTGTACAAAGCGTTCATGGCACCGCACGCTTACTTCTTTAGTTATCTATTGTGGCAGCAGCAGGGTGGCACCAGCGGCGCGACGCAGGACGAAATAACGTTAGTTGGGCACACGGGCGAGAGGAGGTGGGGAGGGATTAAGAGGGATTAGAGAGGGATTAAAGGGACGTGAAATAAACAGAGAACAGGAAGGAATTCGGTGAGAAATTGGCAGTTAATCGGGAATGAAAATTAGGAGGATATCTGGGTGGACGTGGGAGAAAATCATGCATGGGGGAAAGGGATGAACTGATGGGGAAAATAGGGTCGATAGTTGCATGCACATTGAATGGCGGAAAGAATACATTATTCCATAAATAAAATTGAAATAATGTTTTCTATACAAGTTCTATTCCTAAACAGAACTAGTGGACGCTTCTTTACATGGTATTGCTACTCACAAATCGAACATTAAATATATGAAATAATATGACAATTAAGTGAACAATAACACTTAAGAAATTTATTAATAAAATAACGTATAAAGACCGTTCTACATGATATAAAAAGATAAAAAAGATATATAAATGACACTGGTCTTCTACATATCCTATTTACATTTATATTTCTATATAAATAAATGACGAAGGCTGGCCACTGACCTTATCCTTCTCGTCGTCATCGTCGTCCTCGATGTCGCTGCTCGTCTCGAGCTCATCGTCCTTGTGCATGAGGCTCCCCACCAGCGAGATCACCTGGGGGGTCATGAAGGATCATTACCTCGTCGAGCACATGTCATTGTCATCATTCTGTGGTTCAGAACTAATGATATTCTGTATCATTACCTCGTCCAAATGTAGGAGTAATTTCTCGTCACCATACATCACACGTCACCACATCACACGTCATCATTCTGTAGTTAATAACTAATGATATTCTGAATCATTACCTCGTCCAACACCTATCATTGTCACCATTCTGCATTTCAGAATTAAGGATATTCTGAACATAAGGGAATAAAACTTGTTCTAGACCAGTGATTCCCAAAGTGGGCGCTATCGCCTCCCGTAGGCAGTGGAAAGATCTGGGGGGGGCGGTGATGAAGAAAGGGGCAGTAGGGGGCGGTAGTCCGCGAAGTCGAAGTCAGAAGTTCGTTCGTTTGTTTGAAGATTTGTATACAACACGTGTAGAATATGGCTCCGACTCGAATAAAATTTGAGAATCTAAAAATCACCATTTGATAGTTAGGAATTTATATTCAAAATTTCGTTCAAATCTGTTGAGTAGTTAGGAAGAAATTCTTTTATCACTGTGAATTTCGGCCTGCATCGCCCTATAACTCCCGAATGAAGGTGAAATTAAAAAATTTTTCTCGAGCTAAACATCACCGTTAGGTCCTAATGAATACATTTTCTATGTTTCATTGGGCTGCGTTCATTAGTTTGGGAGATATTCCTTGGTCACTGAATTTGGAGATTGGCCGTGAGACCGATCACGAGTCTGGCCGTAAATTATTCCGAGCCATCTTGAATTTTGAGTTCTGAAACAGTTAAATCTGTAAAAATATATATTGATTTACGAAATGTGGTTCTATTTGTGAAATACACATTTGTGTTTAACCTTTCTCTTTTAAAATAGCAACATACTAAATGTCAAGAAAGAGTCGTTTGTTTTTATATGTGTCTGTCGGGTTGAGGGGCGCTAGAAATTCACTGGGAAGCTAAAGGGGGCGCCAGCCGGAAAAAGCTTGGGAACCACTGTTCTAGACTAAATAGACTATAGTCTATATAATCGAGACTACATAGACTATAGTCTATATAGTCTAGACAATACAGCGCCACTCGTGTTACTACACTAAAAAATTTTATGTTTTATATTGTTCAAATGGTGACACATTTTTTTACCCACAGCGAGTGCAGACGTAAAGCACTGAAAGCAGACGTATCACTGATTTTGACCCGGCCGTTTTGCCGGGTCAAACCTGGTCAGAGTGACCCGCACAAAGACAAAAGTGCATCGCTATTGACATAGTCTCAGTTATATCTCTGAGTGTACATGGCATGCTTGTCTGCACGACGTTCTTGTTATGTTATAACCCCGAGTTATTACGTCACACGTCACTCATCACACGTCACCACATCACACATCACTACGCACGACATAGTTCTTGAAGAAGATGCCGAGCAGGGCCAGAGGTATCATGTACATCTCGAAGAAGTACACGCCCAGCAGGAAGCCTACGAACGCCATGCTACTCTGCAGGGGGTTCTGCCACGTGAAGATCTGACTGCAACACACGCGGGGGACATTAGTCAAGACTTAAACAGCAGTCGAAAATAATAAATTAGTAAAACATTGACTTAACATAAGACACATATGGCCGATCAGACTGGCAAGCGTTTAGGAATACGTGATATAGGAGTGAGCAAATGCAAATTATATACGAACAGAGTACCAAATCGCTTGAACTCACAGATCAACGTTCGCTGGTAATCGACTTAATTTTGCGAGAACAAATCCACAGTTTGAAAGTAAAATTTAATTTTTGAACTGTAAATTTTCGTATTGTTTTAACTGTTAGATTTGGGTAACTCAAGCTCTGGGATATGCAAATTAAAAGATTAGACGTTCACTGCTCAAGCCTCTAGTTGGTATAAGAACTAAGCCCAAGCACCACAAGCTTCTCCCACTTCCCCAGACGCCCAAAGTGATCAAATTCATTCCCACCACACCCACACTTCATCCCCTACAAACTAGATCCCCAAAGTGGGATTCCACCGCCCCCACAGTTCCCCCAATGTCCAGGGTGGTACGCAATCGTAATGTCCCCTTCCCCTCCAAGGACCCTGAGTGGGACCCAACACTTCCACACTTCCCTGCACAGGACCCAGAGTGAGACCCTTCCACTTTACACTTCCCCCTCCATAGAACCCAGAGTAGGACCCCACTTCTACGCTTTCCCCTCCAAAGGACCCAGGGTGGGACCCCACTCTTATTTTTCAAATGTTCAAGCAGGTCTCCAGTACAACTATTACTGATGAATTCTGCACTACCCCCTCCAAAGGACCCAGAGTGTGTCCCCACGACCCACTTGATGATGACTCCTCCCTCGACCATCTGGTTGATGGTGCCCTTGAGTCTGTTGACGTTGCGGATGAAGATCTGGCGGTTGAACTTGAGGTCCTTCTGCATGTACTTGTAGTCCCGCGGCGTGAACGTGCGCACCGCCGCCCGCAACTGCACGCACAGAAATACATCAGAGTTTGTCCAAATAGCCACGCAGTTTTTGCTTGGGTCGGGTCTTCTTCACCCACTTTGCCAAGGCAGATCTCGATTACGAGTGATACGTACGGAATGTTTATCACTATTTGGACAATGTTACCCAGTAAATTTTGTGATTGAATGATGTGATGAAAAAAAGTGAAGAGTACATGAGGAAAAGATAAGGAAGAGAGCAAATAGAGATGGTAATTGAATAACAGTGGGAAATGGGGAAAACGAGATGAAAAAGATAAAGAAATTATATGAAACAGACAAATAAGAAACCCGTAAAAACGGAAAATGTGACTGACCTGCAGCTATCTATACAAAACATTAATTATTGGTGATGTATCCGATAAGGAAATATTGTGTAATATGAAAAACATTGGATTGTAATATCCTAATGGACGCACAATTCCAAAAAAAATTGTATTTTTCGGAAAGAAATCAGGAAACTGAGTAAAAACTGTAATAAAAAGCTAATGTACAACGAATAATTTCAGGGTGTAAGGCAGTTAAGGGTTCATGAGCCCACCAGGTTCCAGTGCACCGACAGTTCCATCAGGATCTCAGGGTAGTGGCCCTTAGCGCGCGCCCTCATTTTCTTGTCCTTAAGGGCGTACCTGAGAGGGGGGAGGGTTATTAAGACCTGGTTTATTCTCAAATTATCATCCTATTTTCTATTCCCCTCCCTTTTCCCCATTTTGCAACGCCTCATAAATCCCCATTTTAAAATTAAAAGAACCGGTCAATTGACACGATTTTAGATCTTCTGTGAACAAGGCACAATAAGTAAAAGAATAGGCGACAGGCCACATCAGGCCTACACTTCAGCGCCGACATTGCAATGTTATGTTATGTTATTTTATGTCCCGGTAATATACCGACACGGTAGATATTGCGTATGCTTGCTTCAATAGTTCAAGTAGATTGTTGGGCGCTCAAAAATCACACATTAACTTTCAAGGAAATATAATTTAAGACTAAACAATATCTCAGCGGCGTGTGGAATAAAATAATTTAAGAGAGAACAACAGGAGTGAGAATATGCTGAGGGAGATATGCCTGTAGTGGGTCACAGTATGCCTGTAGTCACAGTATGCCTGTAGTCACAGTATGCCTGGGGTCACAGTATGCCTGTAGTCACAGTATGCCTGTACTAGGACCACGCACCACTTCTTCTCGCCGTTGTGGATGCGCAGCAGCGGTACCATCACCTTGCCCAGGAACTCAACTTTGTGGTCGCGGTCCTCGTCGTACACCGTCACCTCCAGCACGCTGTGGATGTCGCGCACGTTCCTGCACTCGGAGAAATGCAAAGATTTTGTCTTAATGAAAAGACTTTGTCCTAATCAAAAAATTTTGTCCAAATAAAAAGATTTTGTCCAAATGAAAAGATTTTGTCCTAATGAAAAGATTTTGTTCAAATGAAAAGATTTCGTCCAACTGCAATTTTTGTCTTTGTGGAGGCCGCCATACAGACCTTGTTTGCTCGGCTAAAGGACGTGTCAGTGTTACAATGTGGAAGTTTGTCTTTATTTGGACATTATAAGCCTTTCACTAGTCTGAGTGTGGAGGCGCAATGTTGGGGTCAGGGTCTTGTACTCGGTGTGGGTCTGGACCCCAGCAAGGGGTTCAGACCCCTGTCAACTCACATGACGAAGACCTTGTTCCATGTTGGGGTTAGGGTCTTGTACTCGGTGTGGGTCTGGACCCTGTCGTTGATGAGCTCCACCACGCAGAAGGGGTCGCTCTTGCCCCCGATGTCTGCAGACGCGAGGCCCTGCGCTCTGTAGATCTTCACCGTCAGGTGACCAACATCCTTCAGGTTCTGCAGAGACCTCGACCATTTCTGCAGGGCACAGAGGGTAAGAGGAAAGACCACTTCTGCAGGGCACAGAGGGTAAGAGGAAAGACCACTTCTGCAAGACGCAAAGGGTATGAGGAAATTCCATTTCTGCAGGACACAGTAGGCACGAGGTAACTTATCTGCAGACGTAAGCAACTTATTTCAACGCAGCAAACCTTCAGTAGGAGTTATTAATCATGTTAACAATGATAAATGACTAATTTTACTTCCACCTCTTGATAATTTTAAATAATACATCACGCATAATATGTTCCATCACCTAAAATAATACAGACGATTTTCATCAAGCAACTGACATATAATTTCGATATCCACGCATAGAGTCGCGTAAGTTAATACATCCAATAGACTGCATGGGCTGATCAGACGCTCCTACGAGTACCTAGATATAGAAATGATGAAGCTGTTGTTCACCTCTGTCGTGCGCCCGAACATAGAGTTTGGAAACGTTTAAAATGCCTCGTACCCTACGGAACAACTGATATCTAGAATCGATTTTAAATCTACCGTCCGTTGAAAAGATCTGATCAAAAGGCCAGTCTAGTCAAGAAAAGCACAAGAATCGGCGACAGGCCTATCCAGGCCTACTCCTTAATGCCGAAGATACTATACTATACTACTATACTAAGTGAGCTACGTCTCACTTGGCATGAGACTCGCGCATCTCTCGTGCGTCTCTAAGCATGATAACCACGTATCAGTGACACACGTATCTCCGCTGCATCAATACTCACGTATCTGCGTTGCGTCTAAATCATTAATAATACTCGCGTATCTCTGACTCACGTATCTGTCCAGGATCTCTCTGATATCGTCGGGGTTGTCCCTGTGCATGGCGATGTCAGAGGCGCAGTTGTCGGTGGTGAGGCCGGAGATGGTGAGCAAAAGATGAACTTTCCCAGCGCCGTCCAGCAGATCCGTCCAGATGTCGTGGGTCTTCTCGCGCTCAAACTCATTCAGGTCCAGGATGGATCTGACGGCGAGGGTAGGGATCACTCATAGTTTAAGCTGAATAACACTCGTAACAATTGAGAGACTTTGTCCAAATAGCGATGCACTTCTTGCCCTTGTGTAGGCCATCCTGGCCCAGTTTTGCCAGGCGTATCGGTGCTATATGCACAAGGACGTATCAGTGCTACTTGCACAAAGGGTATCACTATTTGTACAATATGATCCATTGATTTTTTTCAAATGGGCCCCCTCAGCGTACCCAGTACCCACTTGCCCATGAAGTCATCCTTGGACCGGGCATCCTTGTCCCAGACGGTGACCTCGAGGATGTGTGTCTGGTCGTCGTAGAGGTGGAAGTCGAACTGCTCCAGCCACTTTGGGTTGAGGGTGCGGGCGTCCGCCTTGCTCTTGAACTTTTCATTGCCGAGTCTGTGGTCGAAAAAAATGTTATGTCATTCATTTCTGTCAATTTCAAGTTTAACAAACTTTAAATTGACATTAAGGTCTCAAATTCCTAGAATAATTTAGCTCTAGTTTTAGTTGAAGTGCCATGACCTCAGCGTCCAACATGCATGGAGTCGTCCGTTGGCCCTATGTCAGGGCGCTGTTGGGTCGAAAATGGGGTCTGGTTCAAGTCTGGGTCGTAAATGGGGTCTGAGGTAGCGTCTGGGTCAGAAATAGTTAAAAATTTAGCGTCTGGGTTGAACATAGATGTTGGGTCAGCTTCTGGGTCGAAGATGGGGTCTGTTTGAAGATGGGGTTCAGGTCAAAGATAGGTCTGGGTTGGCAGTTCCAGTTAAACTAGCTTGAAAAATCCCACGCTGTACCTAAGTTCTTGTTAAATGTACTCAAGATTACCAGGCTTCCCTAAAAGTTTAGCTTAAACCAACTTGAAGTTCACGCACTTCAGCCCAAACTTCCGTAGAGTCAACTAGAAACCAGATTTGATCTAACGATAAAGTTTCGACTTCGATGAAAGTTCCACAATTATTCCTAGTTTTAAGTTGAGATAACTTTTAATTGTCTGCCTTTATCTCAGGTTGAGCTCAGTGAAAGTTACCATCTCATTTTCCAAGTTAGAGAATAAATAAATGAAAGCGCTACACTTTATCACAAGTTGAGACTAGTCGAAATTGCCAGCCACTTTTTAACCCAAGTTCCAGCCGAAATACAAAATCGGTACCTCATATTCCAAGTTCAAGTCATTTCAAGTTCAAGTTGATTTACCTGAATTTGTTACCCCATACCTTAAGTTTGAGTTGAACCCACCTGAACTTGGCATAGGGGTCGGAGAAGCCATCAGGGTCCATGGGCAGCAGGTCGCGGCCCTCCACCAGGATGATGTTCACCACGGCGCTCCACAGCTGGTTCTTGAGCCGCCGCTGCTGCTCTGCCAGCTTAGAACTGCCGCGCTGTAGGTACTGAGAGCAACAGGTTCTTAGTGAGCGTACTTAGAACTGCCGCGCTGCAGGTACTGAGAGCAACAGGTTCTTAGTGAGGGCTCTTAGAACTGCCGCGCTGCAGGTACTGAGAGCAACAGGTTCTTAGTGAGGGTACTTAGTGAGGGCTCTTAGAACTGCCGCGCTGTAGGTACTGAGAGCAACAGGTTCTTAGTGAGGACACTTAGAACTGCCGCGCTGCAGGTACTGAGAGCAACAGGTTCTTAGTGAGGGCACTTAGTGAGGGCTCTTAGAACTGCCGTAGTGTTGATTTATGTTTTCTGTTGATTGTGATGTATCTCTGGATAAGAGCCTACAAACACGTCCCTGTTATCGCGTACTCAAGTTTCAACTCAAGTTAACCATTGGCTGATAGTTGGCAAAAAATTAACTTGAACCAGTATTTGTTCTGTGATTATCATTGAAAAGTGCGTTGTTATACAGTAACTTAATTTGCCCAATCTTTATCTAAACCCGGAGAATGCAAGCTCTTGCCTATCGTGACGGCTTAAAAAAGAAATTATTTCGAATAATCATCGAAAACCACACATTACCAAAAATATTATTCAAGAATACGTAACAATTATATTAAACCGTGTTTTCAATGCGGCTACCAAACAACTCAAACAAATTTGTACAGGCAATATGTTTGCTTCCATAGCTCGGGGTTTACATCCTCAGGTCTATCCCCAGTCTCGCGTGTGACGATACTATGACAAATTAACAATATAAACTCTCATATATGAACGCCCACACAATATACAAGGCATTATAACAGGTAATTATACTGTATATACAAGCTTACAAATTATAAGTTGAGAGCATTTGACACTTTACCTTTATAGTGCCTGTACAATCTGATTTGTATTTACAATACATTATTTCCAGACTGATTATTTACTAAGAACAACAGAGATTAGTGAATTTATGATTTCACTTGTTACGTAAATTAATTATCCATTCTAGACAAGTACCTATCATGTATTATACATTTTAAGAATCAGTTTAGAAGAATAGATGTTTAAAATTAAAACTAAATATGATGGAAAACACAGCTAAATTTTTAGTAAACAGTATACGGAATAAAGACCGAACATTCAAGTATAAGCCTGTGCACGCCAAGGCAGATAGTTGAAACTTCCCTCTATAATGATACTTCCTGTATATACATTCTTGCATGAAAAAATTAAAAATAAAGTTTTGCAAAAATAAGAAAAGCTCAACGTATATTTCCACAGTAAATCAGTAATATCTATGAAAATCAAAAAGCTGTATCCGCGGAATGAATCACTAATTTAAAAAACTGAATTAATGGTCGTGCTAGCGATATTAAATTCTTATGGCCAGTTGAGGAAAATAACAAAAGTAGAAAATTTTGAGAGAAGCGACCGTGAACTTGAGAATATTTTAGACCAACAAACGATTTAAATATCAATTATGCTGATAAGCCAAATTCTAATTTTCTCACTCCCGTTCTTGTTATCAACTTATTTCTATTAATTTATTATCTAATATTTATTGATGTATTCATACTAATGAGATTCTACTATTCTACTATACGATTCTACTATACTATTCATACTAATGAGATACACACATGAGATACTGGTTGCCTTATGCTAGTCGATCGGCATCTGAAACAGGAGAAGTATAGATTCCACACGCACTAAAAAGTTTCATATGGCCATCGTTTTACATGAACAAATTACTTTTTTGAAGCGATTTGTGCATTGGCGTCAGAAATTGAGAGATAAATTCAATAATAAATACATTCATCGCCTTGGAGACAGAAATATTAATACAAAACCATTAAGATTCTACAACAAATGTCCTCAGCTGCCGAGCTGTGGTTTTCCCCGCGTCACTCACTTTACTGATGGTGAAAGGCTTTCGTCTCCTAAAGCTGCCAAGCGACGCCAGCGAAGTGTTGTCTTTAGCAGCGACGACCAACGCCTGGGAGTTTGCCGGTGCAGGAGGATCTCTCTTGAAAAAACTTCCTATTAACCGCGAGCGCTTGGTGGCCAAGGGAACGATCCCTGAGTCTTCGACCGTGCTGCTCTCGTTGCTGTTGTTGTTATTGGACTCCTCGAGGTCGATGCTGCTGTTGTTGTTGCAAGCTAAGGCACTAGCAGCAGCACCAGCAGCGACCGCAGCCAAGCCAACGCTGCCTAGCCCACTTAGGTCAGGGCTTGCGGCGAAGCTATTGCTGCGCGATCTGCTTTCGTTTGTGACGTCATAGCTGTGGCTGCGATTTTTCGACGTCTTTGTGGCCAAGAAGGATCGTGATTTCGGTTTTTGGTCCACAGATATGAAGCTCGCGAGCGATGTGGTGTCTGGGTGCTCATGTCTTCTGGCGTAGAAGGTTTCGCTGTCAGTCGAAAAATCGGACGATGCTGTTTTTGAAGAAGGATCAATCGTAATCGATGAACGTCTTTGGTTTTCTGGAGGATTGCCAGAACTCAATGGGAGCTTCTTTTGGCCGGCCTTGGAAGCTGGAAGAGTCTTGCACCGAGCTGGCCTTGAGGGAGTGAAATTAGAGGGTCGTGTATTTTTCATGAGTGAGATTTTGTGTTTGACCAGCGCAGATGATTTGCCTTCACTACCGTCGCTCTCCCTCTGGTCAGTCCAGGACTCATGGCTGTTCTGGCGAAGTCGATCGAGATCGTGAGCTGATGCCGACTTACCGATCGATTTGCAGGCGGGTTCGGTCTTACGGAAACTTAGAGTTAGGTTTTTTAATTTGTTAGATAGGTCCATGAGAGAAGATTGCTTCTTTTTCAATTCGCTTTCGGACCTTACATACTCAGTATCGTTATCACTGAACCTCCTTTCTCTCACAGAGAAACTGAGCGCGTCCACAGGCAGAGAGAGCGAGTTAGTCAAGTTTCGCTCACTCCCAGATCGTTTTTCATTATTCAGAGATTGGTCCCACGATCCATGACATCGAAGATCATCTTCATTCACGCTCGGCTCAATTAAAAACCTGGGCATTTCACCGTCAGATGATCGCTTACGATGGGACGAAGATTCAGAAAAATTCCGACTGAAGGTTTCGGCTTCACGATTATTTTTATTCCAAGTTCCTGGAACGCCTTCATGTGATTCAAGCGAATTATCGTTGGAAAGAGCAATCTGCCGATTGAGTTGCGATTTCGAACTGGCAAACGAACTAAAGCTTTGGTTTACCGAGTATTCTTCCAGGCTTTGGGTGCTGCCTTTAAACCCTTCATCTGCCAGGATGTTCCTCTTTTGACGATAAGAGATCCAAGGACTAGAACCAGGCTGGAAAAAACAAGATTCTAAAGACGAGGCGCAGGCTGAGGCCATAGGGGACTCCATGCTACTCGACACCAAGATCTCATCTCCCTCGTTTGATGTCACTGACACTTTCCGTATAACGGAAAATGTGGGCCGTAGGCTGGCAGATGATGAGATACCAGAGGGCTTGCCGTCACGATGAACGCTACCCAGGCTCTGGGGACCATCGGAGGAAAATTTACAATTTTCTGCCGTCAACTGAGGATTTTTCTCAGGGAAATTTGACCGAAAACTTTTCTCGAAAAGTGACATTGTCTTGGTTCCCGATGAATTATCGTTTTTGATAGCAGATAAAAGTTTGAATTCAGCGCTCTCACTTTTGTTTAATTCATCTCGGTTTCCGTCATGGTTAGCTTCGGTAGAGTGAGTTTGCTCCGGACGCTTCTCGCTCTCCGGGACAGTAACTGGAGGAGGACTGGCAACATTTTTGCTGAAGACTTTCTTGAAGGCGTTGACAAAAGGGCCAGCAAAACTCCTGGCGGGCTTAACAGGCTGGCTTGCCTCCCCGCATGTCGCGAATGAATTATTTGTGGCTTTGCTGTCCTCCTTTTCTGCAATTTGATTGGCCAGTGTCTGAGGATTTTCCTTTATATCTTTTCCACATTTTTGTGCATCGAAAGACTGGGAAATTGAATGACTTTCTGTATCATCCAAATTATTATTATTATTGCAACCTGTCTCAAGTAAATAATTTCGAGTTTCACACGTTAAAACGCTGCCAATGTTGTTCGATTTCAAAGCGGCTTTTTCGATCATCGTTGAGTTCGAATTTTGATCACAACAAACAATTGCATCGGGGCGAGAAGTCACTAAAATGTCACTTTCATTTTGCTGCACGGCTGGATTAACAATAACCTCGATATTTTCTACGCTTGAACTCGTCATAGCGTCATCAAGCTGCAATCCATTCATTTCTCCTTCCTTCACATTGTTCTCATTGAAGTGGATCGTACTGTTCTCAGCAACGTTAACGCCTTCATCCTCAACTCGATACATTATGGATGTTTTATGTTGTTCTGACGACGATATAAAACACAACTAAACTTGAATTCATCCAGAGTCCGGAAAAATGTAAATTCTGAATATTTTCAAAGGCAGACAAAAGACAAGTCAAAATATAACTTCCGGTTCAGTCACAATGAAGAGAAGCGCCAAATTTTCCAAAGATGAGACAAAAAAACATATTCTGCATATTGAATTCCAATCAGATTAATATAGTTTCTGGATCTTTTCTACGAAAATTAAATTCAATTATTATGAACTGCAAGAGGATCTGACATAACACGTCTGGATTAAACCTGAGAGAAAACAAAACTTAAGCATTAATAATTAACACACAATGTTCGCATCGCATGCCTACAAACACTAAAGTTAATAATTCTATTTCCTTCACATGAAAAAAATATCTTTCACACAATCAATTGTTTCCGCGGTCAATTATCGATGAAATTACGCCGGCAATAAAGGAACAGAGATTAAAGGTTCAGAATAAAATTCGTTGTAAGAAAAAAACATCACGTGGCGGACACTCATAAGAATGAGGGAGACAATGCCCTAATAACGATGCACTTCTTGCCCATGTCATGCTAAACCTGAACCAGTTTGGTCGGGCAAAGGTACGCGTGCGTGCTTACTCTTACTCTCTACTTAGGCTAAGGGTTAAAAAGTGGGTTACTTTTCGAAATATTAAGCCAATGATTTTTCTGAGTGTGATTTTTATTTAATCACGAGCCTAGCGACATTTGAAGGTCTCAGTTACTGATGACGACGCCGGTGGTCAGTTTAGTGTTCACTGACTGCAGATCAGATGGCTCAGCAACTCTTTTTAGCGCATTTTCTCATTTATGGAAAAAATGCACTATTGTGCCCGCCATGTCCGTCCGTCTGTCTGTCCGTCTGTCCGTCCGTCCGTCCGTGACCTCAAGTTTTCCTCGACGAGAAAATGCGCTCTCTGTCACTCACTGCAGCGAGTACTGAGTTATATTTTTTACAGATTGTAGGTTACACTTGCTCAGTCGCTGGATAAGAACCAAGAGGAAATTTTTGGTTGAGCACAAGGATGACAGATGGATTTCCACCCGCCGGATAATATATGAGCTGTACAAATGCCCTCGCATATATACTCTTACACACGATCTTAGTCTTACACATCAGGCCTTATATACTCAACAGAGCAGATGGCTCTGGTTGGCGAATATATACGGATAAGTTAACCTAACACTGAATGTCTCACTTCACAGATGAAACCAATCAATAAGGCGTGAATGTCGTACCCTATTGAAAACTAACGGCGCCGACAATCGCTTATTCAGCGGCCAGATAAAAAATGTGAGTTATTTTCTCAAAGGTTTCCGCATTCATGTCATGGGTTCTTTTAAGGGACAAATGTTGCTCAAAATTTATTGAGGGTCGTGAAGCGACACAAATATTCTTGACTAGGTCATGGGCGGCATAAGCATACGAAAATATCGCAATGAAAAGCAAAATAAAAAAAATTATGTTTTGAAAGAGCAGATCTCAATAACTGAGGCAATAAAATTGTCCTGAATTGCTAAAATAAAATTTAATTAGGTGTACCCTAAGTTAATCCTGCTTTGCATGCGGCCAAACTGTGGCACACTTGGCATGTAGAGCCGCCGATACGAGACGTTCATTCTAATTTATTATGAGGGCGGTAAAACTGTCTCGTTGCCTTAAATCGACGATTAAGGGGAATTTAAATAACATTTAAAAGAAAAAAAGACCACAAAAAAGTAAAAAAAAATCGCAATGGATGAAGCTATATATCCACTGCACACCCGTTTCTGCCAACCGACTACTACGTCATTTTGTCATATCCTCTCAGTTGTCTACAGTGTAAGTAATATGTGCAAACATAAAAAGTGTGATTTTTTATATCCTCTCAATTGTCCACAATGAAAATAATATGTGCAGACATACAACGAACAACATACATCAGTGGTTTAAAAGAGAGAGGCAAAGGTCATACGTCGCTATCAGAAGATCTCCATGACGTCGCGTTGTGTGTGTCAAGGAACATCGATAAAAAAAACATCATCGTACCTTATTGAAAATAAAAGCCGCAGCAGCGCCGGTCATCGCTTTGTTTACGTTGAGGAAGATAATGAGGGCGATAACGTTGCCGTGACGAGGGCAGGAGTAACGAGCGTCTGCGTTGACAAGATAAACGCAAGCTGGGGCTTGACGTTCAATATTGGGGAGCAAATTTAAAGTCTACGTGTTTGTTAGTAAGAATCCTAGCTCAATATTTATCTACTAGTGTATTTAATCACTTGGTAGTGAAATTGGGGCAGCAAATTTTAGATCTATACGTGTATAGGAGAAATATTCCTAGGTCGATATTTAGAAACTTGATACGTCAATCTGACCGGCCTGGCTATTCACGTGCCGCAGTTCGATCTTTGATGGAAGTACAAAGTTTCTATTCGGTAATAATAATTAATCATTGTGAGACAGAGAGTCGTTTAATTTTGAAATGAATGTCAGCAGGAAAACAACTCTATATTCACCAGAATACTAACATCGCAGTCCCTTTCCATCAGAATTCAAATCAAACTTATTTTTCTAGAAGCGAATAGTTCTCCTCTATTTGTCGGAGTCCAAATCATTGCTATCTTATATTGGCAAAAGTTGAGTCGCGCCCTATTTATCAGCAATAATGTTGAGTGCTCTAGATAATGCTGTAAAAATGGGAACGATGGATGTGCATGATAGCGATACAATGCAGCGCCGATATCAAGTATTTGATAGCGTAATTAATATAAAAAACATGTACAATATATAATACTTTAGCCAAATCGTACGGGTTTTGATAAAAAGGAATGGAGGCGACGGTGAAGTGGAGTGAATTCATCGAACTAGAGCGAAGCGGTAAGAAGTTACGCGTCGTCGTGCGTAAATACGCGCCAGATCTGGCACAGAAATGTGGCAAAAACTGCCCTAGAAATAGCAGATGCTTGACGTGTAGTAAACGCAGGCGCTCGGCGTGTAGTGTACGCAGGCGCTCGGCGTTAGGGTACGCAGGCGCTCGGCGTTAGGGTACGCAGGCATTCGGCGTTAGGGTACGCAGGCACTCGGCGTTAGGGTACGCAGGCGCTCGGCGTTAGGGCACGAAGGCGCTCGGCGTTAGGGCACGAAGGCGCTCGGCGTTAGGGCACGAAGGCGCTCGGCGTTAGTGTACGCAGGCACTCGGCGTTAGGGTACGCAGGCACTCGGCGTTAGGGTACGCAGGCGCTTGGCGTTAGGGTACGCAGGCGCTCGGCGTTAGGGCACAAAGGCGCTCGGCGCTAGTGTAGTAGTATAGTATAGTATCTTCGGCATTGAAGAATAGGCCTGGATAGGCCTGTCGCCGATTCTTGTACTTTTCTTGACTAGACTGGCCTTCTGATCAGATCTTTTCAACGGACAGTAGATTTAAAATCGCTTCTAGATATCTGTTGTTCCGTAGGGTACGAGGCATTTTAAGACTAAACATATGCTCTTGCATGGCCTTGTCTAGTCTGTTCTTGAAGGCGTTCATACTCGGAGCGTCAACAATATCTTCAGGGAGGCTGTTCCACATGTCAGTGACTCGAAGCGAGAAGAAATGTTGTCGCGTGGATGAATTGCACCGCAGTTTTTTTAGTTTATAGCTGTGGCCCCTGGTGTTGGTTCTTAGGGGTTCTCCCCTACATTAGGGGAGCGCGTAATGCTGTACGCAGGCGCTCGGCCTTTGTGTACGCAGGCGCTCGGCGTTAGGCATTTCAGCGTTACCCGTTAGTATGGACGAGCGCAGATCCAATCGCCGAAGCTAGTTTGCGACTAAGACTCAAAAAATCTTTATGGCCACACAGATAAAAAATTCGAAAAATCAACATTTATGGAAAAAAAAACATTCGCCAAATCGAAAATCAGACGAGAATATTTATGAAAAATGTCAAAGTGAGCCAATAACTTATCAAGTTCAGTAAATTATTGAGTAGCTGAGTTGTATGAAGCAAGCATGCATTCATCAGATGATGATGCAGCATGACATCGAGGCATCACGATACCAGCAAATGTATCACATATTGAAGCAAGCATACGTCGCTGACGCCATTCTCGCACCACGGTTCCGAACTATCAGCCTCATCATTAAACTCATGCTACTTATTAAAACATTACACAATATAGTTCGTTTAAAACGACAAAGTAATGTTTTTGCATCACAGCGGGAAATTTAAAACACTTAAATTGTACTGAAATTGTTTATTGGCACAGTTTTTGTTGATTAGTATTGGAGGCTAATTTCAATTATCATATAAATTAGTATTCAAAAATATCAATGAAGATTGATTAATTTTTCAAAATTATTCGCAATTACAATTATAGATTAATAAAGATAAACATCGTTGGTAATACTTTTTAGAGAATTTTCGATCGTTATCAGCAGACTGTCGTGACGGCAAAGACAACGGAGAACCACGTAAGTTTTTGTCTTTTGATTTAACAAAGAAAATCGATCAGAAGAGCAAGGCCATGCGGGGGCTGTCTGCTGGGTGATCAATGCTGCGATCCCTGCTGCAACACGCAGGCATCCCTGCTGCAACACGCAGGCATACCTGCTGCAACACGCAGATATCCCTGCTGCAACACGCAGGCATACCTGCTGCAACACGCAGGCATCCCTGCTGCAACACGCAGGCATACCTGCTGCAACACGCAGATATCCCTGCTGCAACACGCAGACATCCCTGCTGCAACACGCAGGCAACCCTGCTGCAACACGCAGGCAACCCTGCTGCAGCACGCAGGCAACCCTGCTGCAACACGCAGGCATCCCTGCGGCAACACGCACGTAAACATATTGCTAACTGCTGTGCAAGCTTGTGGTGCGTTAATTTAAAAGCGGGTATGTACCCGCTCAAACCCGGATTGAGGGTTTATTATTCAATAAATATTATTATTCAATAAATATTCAATTCAATAATAAATTATTCAATACCATATCAGTACGCAGACCGACTAAACCGGGCATTTTATTATATATATTTTACCCGCTCACTCTTAACATAAAGAGTCATATTATTCATCGTGATTTCGAGGTTAGGTCCTAAGTTCAGTATGATGAGCGGTGCTGTACTAACGTCACATCGCCCGCACAGCTGTGATGCCGTGAGTCACGACGCGCAGCTGTGGTGAGAGCAGCTGTGGTGAGAGCAGCTGTGGTGAGAGCAGCTGTGGTGAGAGCAGCTGTGGTGAGAGCAGCTGTGGTGAGNGAGAGCAGCTGTGCTGAGAGCAGCTGTGCTGAGAGCAGCTGTGCTGAGAGCAGCTGTGCTGAGAGCAGCTGTGCTGAGAGCAGCTGTGCTGAGAGCAGCTGTGCTGAGAGCAGCTGTGCTGAGAGCAGCTGTGCTGAGAGCAGCGGTGCTGAGAGCAGCTGTGCTGAGAGCAGCGGTGCTGAGAGCAGCTGTGCTGAGAGCAGCTGTGGTGAGAGCGGCTATGTAAACTACTGTACCGTAGTGCACAGGCGCCCAGCTTAAGTACAGTTCAGTGTTGTGCAGTGCTTATGGACTGCCCATGCACAGACGCACAGCTCAGGAACACGGCATACCAGTGTACAGTAACTCAGCATCGGCACACGGTTCTACAGCTGTACAGCACAGGTGTACGGTTGTACAGCTATGTCCAGCACATGTTCTTGCAGCTGTACACGCAGCACCTGCGCACAGCAGTACGTACAGCGTCCATCTGCTCCTGAAGCCCGTCCACTGATAGGAGATATCGGCAGGACAAAAGCTGATATCGCTGCAGCGTCACACGAGACCGTCTCACAGCGGCGGTATAATTGTGCCTTTTGAGTGGACAGCGCTGAAGGGAGCTGCACGCAACGTGGGTGGGAGTTACTGGACTGTGCTGGACTACGCTGGATTGCATGGAACTACGCTGGACATGGAACATGCTGGACATGCATGGACTGCATGGAACTGGACAGTAGTGCAGTAGCAGAAGCAGCATTGAACTGAACTGCACTAGACTGCATTGGGCGGCACTGTACTAGACTGCACCGCACTGCGCTGGTCTGAACTGAACTACACTACTCGACTGCACTGCACTGCGCTGTGATGCACTGAACTGCACTGCTGGACTGCACTGAACTGCACTACTGGACTGCACTGAACTACACTGCTGGACTGCACTGAACTGCACTGCACTAGACTGTACTAGACTACTTACAGGTTCAATATATGTGGTCTAAAGTTCCCGAGCCTACCGGCCTACCAATCAAATGCGACTTTTTGGCGCCTTATCGTGAATGTTTTACTACTTTTGTCTATCATTGTTTCTTTGATACTTCTATACAAGTCAAGATATAGAAATCGGTGAAAATTAAGCAAAATACAATTCCGCATCAACTGAACTTTTATCCCAAACAAGTTCACCACATCACGATGACCATCAAACCCCATCAAGTTGGTCATTAAACTCCATCAAGTTAACTATAAAATTTCATCAAGTTAACTTAAAAACTCCATCAAGTCAACTTTAAAACTCCGTCAAGTTTACTATAAAGCTCCATCAAGTTAACTATAAAACTCCATCAAGTTAACTTTAAAACTCCATTAATTTAACTATAAAACTCCCGTCAAGTTAACTATAAAACTCCATCAAGTTAACTATAAAACTCCATCAAGTTAACTTCTAAACTCCATCAAGTTAACTTCAAAACTCCAACAAATTAACTTCAAAACTCTATCAAGCTAACTTCAAAACTCCCTGTTAACTATACAACTCCATCAAGTTGACTATAAAACCCCATCAAGTTGACCCAACTAACCACATCAAATAAAATTGACCAGCAAGCCACATCCGTTGACAATTGAATGTCATAAAATTGATAATCAAACCAAATAAATTTTAACATAAAATTATATCAAAATGACCATTAAACCACTTGAAATAGACCAGCAAACCACATAATTAAGTTGACCTAAAAACCGCATCAAATTTACCAGCAAGTAACCATATGTTTAAATAGTCCGACGCATGGCTGGTATCCACAGTTTAGCCGTTACCACTCAATGGCCTTACAGAGGATAAACCAAATGACTCTAAGGTTCGTGACAGTCGAGCAGCTGTCAAGATCTTGTTCCTCTCACTATTTTGATCGTGACAGACCATGGACGCAGCCTGATGCGCAATCTTGACTTCAGAAGAAGACAGGAAAAATCGCATTATTATTAGGATTGTTTCAAATATGAAATTCGGCTTAGCTCGAATTGAGGGGTAATAGATCTTGCGGAAATTTCGAGCATGTTGAGCCTTTGTGATCCCTCTCCTAGCGGACTGCTGCCAGCTGTGGACCCCGTTCACGAGGACCCCGTGAACACCGTTCACCCCGTTCTGGGCGCAGTGCGGAAACTGGAAAAGGTGCAGCTAACATACACGTTTAGGATCAGCGGGATGGAGAAGTTCAACTACAGGAAGAGGCTGGAACGCCTGTGTCTGTACTCACTGCAGAGGAGACGAGAGAGGTATGATAACTGGACTGGCCACAACTTTTAAATTAAGACATTCAGGGTTATGACATGTCACCGTAAAATAAAATGGAGACTGTGCAGGATACTTTCATTACACAACTGAGCTACAGCATGAGTCCAATCTCAGAGGGATGGATCCCTTTGAAAGATGGAACTGAGGCTACTTAACGCTTTGACGATGAATCAGAAAGGATGGGATTTCTCCAGGAGACCTTCAAGAGGCGGCTGGATGTGTTCCTGTATACAACCCCTGATCTTCCGCCTCTGCACCACTACCATCGGCATTACGACAGCAACAGCATCGTGCATCAGCTGGGTCTAAAGAGGGCATCAACTGGCACAACTGAGGGCATCAGCTGGCCCGAATGAAGGCAGATGCCTGCTAGCTTGTTCTACTGCCACTCGGGCCCTAACGACGCAGAAGACTTGGTCACCGGCAGCTGGGAAACAGCGGAAGACAAAGGTGGTGCTTCAGAGCGGCTTGGGACTGCTAAGTGCAAAAGTCTTATCAAGAACATAAAAGAAGAGTACATTTCAAATCATGAACATTTGGCCGCCACACAACACACGTGAAAATAGAAGATAATATATGTACGGATTATTCGTGTGTGCACAAATTCCCACACCGTAACATTTCAGCATATGCGAGAGTGAAGTAATGAGTCACTCACGGTCATACGTCTAATGATAACCCTACCTACACTTGAAGTACTCGTATGATATCACGAATCATACCGCCATGAGATATGAACGACGAGTGCCCTTTATCGGGATTCAATTCATGCAACATCATGTCCGGCATGAAAGCACTGCGAACAAAGGCCTCACTTACAACCCTCTCACGATGAGAAGGGTGCACATTCATTAAAAAACGTATTTTAGCGTCTTTTTTGCATAAAAAATTATTAATCAAACCTCAGTGCATCATCAAAGTATTACATCCACACGCATAAATCTCGAATTAATTCATAACCATTTTGTTCTGAAACAGCGTATTAACAGTGAATCGGCGCAATATGATCATATTAATCAAAAATCAATATATTTATCGTCTGGGATCTGACCAGCAGCATATAAATAATAAATCATCAACTATAAGAAAAATCATTCGCCACCGATGCCGCACCTACGATTCTTCACTTCACCGCAACTCCTCGTTGAGTGTGGCTGCTAGAATCGTCTCCGGAACCTGAGAAATTAAAGCTGCTTCCGCAAGCGACACGACTGACAGTGAAGATTTTGCTCGAAAACTAACTTAAGAATATGATGCTTGTTTCTATTCTCTGGTAATCACTAATGTGCACGAATAATGTACAGCAGAGCAGCACGATCAGCTGATTGCACCGCAGCTGCAAACTGAGAACGCAGCTGCAAAATAGGCTATTTAATGACTAATGAGTGAGTGGCTGTGTGAAGAATGGCTGTGTGGCAAGTGAGAGAGACGATGTGAAATGAGGAATTCGCTGTGTGACAGTAGATCGGTTGAGTGATGAGTGAGGGACGTGAGATGAATCAGTGGCTGGGCGATGACCAGCTGTGATTGCCCTGCTGCGTGTCAGCACCAGCTGCGTGTTAATACCTGCAGCTGCGTGTCAGCACCAGCTGAGTGTCAGCACCAGCTGCGTGTCAGCTGCGGCAGCTGTCACCAGCACCGTCATCCACGCTAAATAAAACGAGTACATTCATGGCATTCACGTCTCAGCAGTTGAGTGGCGAATTGTTTAGGCTGTTTGTACCACAGGAAGCTATTGTTTCATTATTGAAACCATTATATGTGGCTGCCGTTATTTCCAACCATTGAACATAGAGGCGGCAGCTGTTACTATTGTTTAGCGCAGTTGCTCCGCGCGTCGCGACGCAAGGCTTGAAAACTTGAGAACCCTCAATCACTCAATAGTAATCGTACCTATAAAGGGCGATAATGAGATTATCTAACATCAAGATATACAAGCTGAATAAAGATAGTATGAATAGAAAACCTGCAACGCGGCCATTGACATAAGAGAACGTGGTCGCTGGCTAAGGGAAAATATGCGGGTCCGACGATGACTTGCACAACTGAACAGGTTATACGCAGTAGTAATTTCTAGAGCAAAAAAAAAATAATAATAATTGTACCGTCACAAAATATTTATGTTTGCAAACTGCTTGGTGAGTTCATGATGTATGTAGCGTGTAGTTTGTGGAGTTGTGTGCAGTTAATAATGTTATTAGTGTGCGAGTTGAAAGTTAGCTAACACTCCGGAGTCGCCGTACAAATTTTGATGATATTGCTGCCGAGTGATTGAATTGATCAGCAATAGAATAGAATGATGACGTATCTCATTTGGATAAACGTTTTGATGGCGCACCTAAAAATAGATTGAATATACTTCATCTATTGAGACACTCGTTAACTGGAAGTGACACGAGTGAACTTTATCCAGGTAAACATCAACTTGAACGTGATTAACCTAGCCTTAAACGTTGCGAACGTCAATTAGATCCTAACAATAGTCAACTTGAACGTTAAAAACGTCAACTTGGAAGTAACAAAGGTAACCAGAAAGTGCCGTGGACAAAGTAACCAGACAAGTTCCAGCGAGATCTTAGCAAGCTTCAATTTTTACTTAATCCTGCAAGTCAGCGGTACGACTTGTTACAAAACAGTCTTGGTGCTCGAATCCCCCAGACACATTCATCTGCATTGAGCGTGGAAAATTGGTCCAAGCCAGCGGATCACTTAACGAAGTTGAAGTTAAGACGCAAGAAGTTAGGGTTGTTCATGTCTCAAGTTATGAATTTTATCACCGCAATTCGTTAAGAGGAACAGCAAATCGCTTGTACAGCGAGCAGGGCACTTTGGTTCGGAGGAAGAGTGTAGACTCGGTGAGAGAGAGGAAATGAAATTTCGTCAAAGCGAGGTTGTTTTGAGGGAAACTCAACTGAGGACGTCTTCTATAGGCTTACGACGATATCACAACATAAATGTCGAACGCTAATAAACAGCCAACCAAAATTTGCGATCAGCGTTATAATGAGATGGCCGTGATGCAAGCAACAAACCTAATCTCCAGATGTTAGCGCCATAGTACAGGGAGGGCTACGGCTGTGAGACCGTGATACGTCTTTCGAAACTGCGTTAGCGGTTAAAGAGGTAGAAAACAGTCTACAAGCGAAGCGACAACCACTACGGCAACTACAGCTCATAATACAACACGCTACAATTATGTAACTCAGACTAACGTTACGGCTACGTACAGTTATTGTCCGGCTACGACGGTCGTGAGACGGTTGCATGAGATACCAGACCAGGTGGTAGCTATGGCAACAAGTAATCAACAAATGGCGGTTATGTGGGCTGAGCCTAGTACGTTAACTACAGTAATAATAAATACGGTCAGGACGGTCGTGAAACGACGCGAAAAATAACGAGTTACGTGAATTCCCCCACGACGGTCTAATCTACAGGGCAAGTACGGTTGAGGGCGTCAGACCTGGCGCGGTATACGGTTGTACTGCATGGGCGCTGCCCTGAGAAATCAGGGCAGCGGCTGAGTTGTAGAAATTAATACGGCTGAGTTGTAGAAATAAATACGGCTGAGTTGTAGAAATTAATTGGTGAAGGCAAAATCATGCCCAAGTCGTGAAGGGAACATCATGCCAAAGTCGTAAAGGCAAAGTCATGCCAAAGTCGTGAAGGCAAAATCAAGCCCAAGTCGTGAAGGGAACTTGCCAAAGTCGTGAAGGCAAAGTCATGCCAAAGTCGTGAAGGCAAAGTCATGCCAAAGTCGAGAGGTAACGTCAGGTAATAGCATCAGTATTAATTAGCAGAATTTCTGATTGAAGCAAGCAAATTTGCAGCCACTGCTGAGGTGAGACGAACAGGAAATGAGGTTTAAAACTAAATGCATGGCCAACGCTTCATTAATAAAATTACTGAAATCTTGGACATTTTACAGTAAATTTTTAATGATTGCATAACATTATAAGGGGAATGATGCATCATTTTAGCGATCTTAAATGTACGGATTAACATTCCTTGAATTCCACCTTGCAGGAGCTACTGTAAAAGCTGCGCAATTTTTGTTTCATATCCACAGCGTTGCGGGCCCGGCGTCAGCGACACACGAGGCCGGACTGACTGAACTCGGAAGCTTCTTTATGTGCCATTGTCAGCTACCAGCAAGTGTTCGCCATGCAAAATCGTCAGCCATCAGAATAATGACAGCTTGCGTCAGTTGTTTAGAACGCAATCGGCAATTTCCAGTAGTAGGCAAATGTTAACAGTTACTACGAGTCATCTTTTGTCACACTCGAAACTTGAATGTCGGTTATTAGTAGTAATAGAGGAATTGCATAGAATTTTTCAAATACTTTTTTTAATAAACCACAAATTACAGCATAAACCAACGATTTCAAGTGCCATATTTTACACGCTAATTATGAGCCTCGGGATTTGGAACATCGCAACAATACCGAAACGCGGTCAAATACGGAAGCTGAAGTATAGACGAGGAAAGTTTCTTCATATAAATATTAAATACGAGGTTAAACCTAGACCATATCACATGAAACTTGATATGAAATCTTACAAAAATCTTTAATTGCACTTTTGATAAACAATATACTGAGTGTTAAAATCCATCTCATTTTTTTATTAAACTGCCATGAATCTTGATTTATTTATCACCAACGAAACACGCACACAGCAAAAAATAACACACCACTCCCCAGCACCGCCGGCGGCACACTGACGCACTTGCCGGCAAATTGTGAATTCTCTCCGCACGCGCGGATCTAATAACTTGCCTCTAGATTCTGGAAATATCTTCGTAAATTTTAACGGCTTTTCACACCAAATGAAATGCAAACAATATCAAAATCAGCTTTTTATTATAAACTTTCAGGTTTATAATAACAATTGTTTGCCCATCTTGTCCTAATTATCCGCACACTTCATACGTAAACTTCATGTTGTTTGTTATTATTCATTCCAGAGCTGTTAGTTGTTTCTTCCTGGTCATACCTGAACATTTCCTCGCTGCTGCAAACCCATCGATAACTGTTTTTTCGTTTAATTATTTCTGCATCGTAATAACTGTTCATCATTTAACTTGTACAAGAGTATAAGCTTTTAATATACAAATCATAATTGAGAACAGTGTTAGTATCGGTTGGCAAAATTTTTTCTTTTAAACAGGTTTGATTGAAGACCAGAGTATTAGTTGCATTGACAATTTTCTTATTAGTTTTTATTCGATCTATCAATGCAAGCGAAAAATAATGTTCGATATATTGAAAAAACTTATAAGAAAATTGTCGGTAAAACTGCATAATTCTCTGGTCTTCATTCGATCCTGTTTGAAATGAAAGCAATGAATAGATAATCGTGACAGTAGCAGCAGGAAACATCAGCTCAACGTAAATCTTATGGTAACAGCCATTTAGAAATCCTATAGCAAAAGTTTCGCACAAATCTTAAAAACAACAACTGTTAATAAATTGTGAACAACAGTGCAGATCGCGAACAAATTACACGTTCACTGTAAAAGCAGCAGGTAAACGTACATATTTCTTAGGTAGAATGCGTATAAATTGTAGAACATTGGTAAGATGCTAGCAGTAAAAATAGCAGCATTACATACTATGTATACTTTGAAAACAGCAAGTGTACATACATTTCAAAATGTACATTTCAATTCATTACAACTATTTACGAAACCTAAGCGTCTGTTGTGAATGTACAAGTTTTGTAAAACCATAACTGTATATAAATCTAAAAACAACAGAACTTTGATAACAATTAACATGTAAATCACACAACAAATCTTCATGAATATAACAACGATTGTATTAATATATCCTAATCACATAAATTAATATCTTACAAGTTTTCACACAAGAGGCGTATGTACAGCGCACATTCTGAGGAATGAGGGAGGCTTTATCCAAATAGCGATGCATTTTCGCCATTGTGTGGGTCATCCTGACCCAGATTGGCTAGGCAAAAGAGCGTATTAGCGAAACGTTCATGAATTGTATCACTATTTGGATAATATACCCATTCATTATTATGAGTACATGCCAGAGAACACCATCGTCAACACAGCGCGTAGTTACGCAAGACATCAAACTCACGTTGATCGTAGCGCTCATGTAGCCCGCCCCCTGGTGGCGAGCACCATTAATTTAACAGAAATAAATTTATGCGCTTGTTTCATAAGATTATAATACCATCGTATGAATTTGTTCTGAGCATGGAGGGAATTTAATGAAGGAAATCAAGATTTTAATTGTAAAAATTGACATGAAGAAATGATTTATAACTGGGAAAATTTTGATTAACAAATTTTTAACTCATGAAAAAGTAGAATTTATTGAGCCAACATCGAATGCAATTAGTCAAGAAGAAATACTGCAACTAATAAGATGAGGGTTACATCAACAATCATTTAGTTTAGAATGAAGAAAAAACAATAATTAGGAGGAAGGAGAATTATATCCATCGATCAATCAAGAATCAGTTAATGAATTTAGGGTAGAGGTAACGACAGCCGCTGGAACAGAGGGTAATGACTGCCAGCTGAAACAGAGGGTACCAACAATAACCTGAGGGTCGAGGTAATAATAACCAGCAGGAGCAGAGGGTTCTAATACTAAAATGAGGGTCGGGGTAATAACAAACAGCTGGGGAAGAGGGTTCTAATACTAAAGTGAGGGTTGGGGAATAACAACCAGCTGGAGCAGAGGGTTCTAATACTAAAGTGAGGGTTGGGATAATAACAACCAGCTTGGGCAGAGGGTTCTAATACTAAAATAAGGGTTGGGGTAATAACAACCAGCTGGGGAAGAGGTACTCACGAGTTCCTTGTCCTCCTGGGACTTGGGGACGAGCAGGGCGTTGAGGAATAACTTCCCCATGTAGTCCTCCTTGCCGGGGTCTGAGAGGGTCAACTCCAGCTCCGTGGGTCTGTGGGGTGATGAGGGTACGGTGGGGGACGTGGGATGAATGTGATGAGATGACAGGATGAATGAGAAATTAGATGAGATAAATTATGCGAATGAGACGTTGAGATTAATGAGATGAGTAAGATGAATGAGATGAGTAAGATGAATGAGATGAGAAAGATGAATGATATGAGTAAGATGATTGAGAAGAGTAGAAGAGTAGAAGAGTAGATGGAAAAGATGACGAGAAGAATGAGCTGATGAGATGAGTGAGAAATATGAAATGATGAGTTTAATGCGATTGATGAGATGTGTGTAGAGCCTAGTTCGAGAACGAATTATTAGATTAATTAGGTTATGAATTTCATTTAAAGTTATGGCGTTGATATGGCTATTTCTGTTGTGTCGTGGAATGTGGGATGAAACGGTGTAGTGTGTGTGAGACGCGATTGTTCTCGAGACCGAGCGTTGTTAACATCGAAGGTTGGCTAGCCTATCACGAGGAAATCCATCAGTTTAGGAAATCAGCGTCCATTCGCGGGTTAGGCTTAACTTTGCGCCTATATAAGGTCCCTAAAATGTGCCCCAAAGGTTGTTACTTCGAAATTACGGTCAAGTACGGTCTGCAGTTCAGCGGACGTCGTGACGGTCCGTGGCCGTGAGGTTTTTCGTGCCTCCGCTCCGCTCGCCCATTTCCGAGCACTACCGATCGCGAGAAACTCACAATCACGTTCCCTGTAATGGAATCTACAAACAACGACCAGGTTTTCGCTACATGTCTGTACGGCCAAAGCTAAAGCAACGGCCGCACCGGCCGTTATTCAATCGCGAGACGTCCCCAAAATCTGCCGGATTTGCAGCGGATAAACAGCAGGCAACTCATTCAAGTAACATATCGAAGGTAGAAGGTACGGTCGGACACATCAGCAGCAGTACGGCCACGAGCTGGCAGCAACGCACTTAAGTAGAAACCATCACAACAATTTCTAAGTACGGCCGTTGACAGTTTACGGCCATGCGAAACTTGAGATTTCTTTCGCAGAATAATAGCGGTACGGCTACTTGGAACATCATTATAGTGTACGTCAGAAGGCCTTCTTGATTGATACGGTCACGACATTGTAATCGTACCACTACGGACCAACGCACCAAGAACCGAAATTTTCCGGTTAAGTAGGAAAGTCGAACAGCGGTTAGAGATTCGTTGAAAGATTCGACCTGTAGATTCAATTTTTGATCGGGAACTAAAAATGATGTTACCTTAAGGATAAAATGTCAAATTCTGAATTTACTCGCATGTCTTGCTTGCGTAACTGTTTTGTAGCTTAGGATGTGCATTGATTATCGGCAGTTTAAATATAAATGTTGCAGTGTTTTATTTTGACACTTATGTACTCTATTTACCCTGATAAATTCCTAGAGAGCCTTTAACAAAACCACGCTTTATTGGCCGTCTCGAGCCAGACACGCTACCGAGTTTACCGATCCTTCAATGCGCTAGCAGTGCGAAAGTTAATCTCAGAATAAATATTAACAACAACAAACAGACTTCATGCAGATGAATGAGATAAGCCAGATGATGAGATAAAAGAGTTAATGAGATAAGTGAGATGATGAGATGAGTGAGATGAATGAGATATTTGATATGATAACATAAATACAATAAAGGATTTGATTAGATGAATGACATTCAATGAGATGAGATAAATAAGGTAATACAAACAATCGTGATGATGATAGAGATGAAAGCTATGATTGTATTGAAAATGATCACAAATATATTAAGATAAGTGTTACTTCTCTTCATAACTTGACAATTATGCAAGACCTTCAACGATGACAAAATATCATTAGCTCCATGCATTGGTAAAGTTACCGAAATGAAACCCCTTGAACTGAAAATTATAATGATCATGATATCAACAACCACAGTCACAACCACAACTAAATCGTCAAAATATCAACAAAATATCAATAAAACTATATTTTTGCCAATAAAAATGAAGAGATCAAAGGCCGCCGCTCACTTGTTCAGGTCCAGCGTGGTGAGATCGAGTTCAGCCTCTCCCATGAAGTCGTCCTGTAGCCCCCAGTCTGTCTCTTATACACATCTAGATGTGTATAAGAGACAGGTGTTAGTATCGGTTGGCAAAATTTTTTCTTTTAAACAGGTTTGATTGAAGACCAGAGTATTAGTTGCATTGACAATTTTCTTATTAGTTTTTATTCGATCTATCAATGCAAGCGAAAAATAATGTTCGATATATTGAAAAAACTTATAAGAAAATTGTCGGTAAAACTGCATAATTCTCTGGTCTTCATTCGATCCTGTTTGAAATGAAAGCAATGAATAGATAATCGTGACAGTAGCAGCAGGAAACATCAGCTCAACGTAAATCTTATGGTAACAGCCATTTAGAAATCCTATAGCAAAAGTTTCGCACAAATCTTAAAAACAACAACTGTTAATAAATTGTGAACAACAGTGCAGATCGCGAACAAATTACACGTTCACTGTAAAAGCAGCAGGTAAACGTACATATTTCTTAGGTAGAATGCGTATAAATTGTAGAACATTGGTAAGATGCTAGCAGTAAAAATAGCAGCATTACATACTATGTATACTTTGAAAACAGCAAGTGTACATACATTTCAAAATGTACATTTCAATTCATTACAACTATTTACGAAACCTAAGCGTCTGTTGTGAATGTACAAGTTTTGTAAAACCATAACTGTATATAAATCTAAAAACAACAGAACTTTGATAACAATTAACATGTAAATCACACAACAAATCTTCATGAATATAACAACGATTGTATTAATATATCCTAATCACATAAATTAATATCTTACAAGTTTTCACACAAGAGGCGTATGTACAGCGCACATTCTGAGGAATGAGGGAGGCTTTATCCAAATAGCGATGCATTTTCGCCATTGTGTGGGTCATCCTGACCCAGATTGGCTAGGCAAAAGAGCGTATTAGCGAAACGTTCATGAATTGTATCACTATTTGGATAATATACCCATTCATTATTATGAGTACATGCCAGAGAACACCATCGTCAACACAGCGCGTAGTTACGCAAGACATCAAACTCACGTTGATCGTAGCGCTCATGTAGCCCGCCCCCTGGTGGCGAGCACCATTAATTTAACAGAAATAAATTTATGCGCTTGTTTCATAAGATTATAATACCATCGTATGAATTTGTTCTGAGCATGGAGGGAATTTAATGAAGGAAATCAANAGTGAGAGGGAAGAGTGAGAGGGAAGAGTGAGAGGGAAGAGTGAGAGGGAAGAGTGAAGGGTCAGAGTGAGAGGGCAGAGTGAGAGGCAAGAGTGATAGGGAAGAGTGAGAGGGAAGAGTAAGAGGGCAGAGTGATAGTGAAAAGTGAGAGGGAAGAGTGAGAGGGAAGAGCGAGATGGAAGAGTGAGAGGGAAGAGTGAGAGGGAAGAGTGAGGGGGCAGAGTGAGAGGGAAGAGTGAGGTATGAATTAATAGCGTGCTTCGAATCCTAGTAATTCAGAAACCCATTTGCCGTGCGTGATCCACGCCAGAGAGGCTGTTGGCATCGGCGCGAGCTATCCTCTTTAAAGTTCGTTTTCTATGTAACGTTTTCTATGACAGCAAAAACGGACTTGAATTGGAGACTAAAATAGGTTGCAATTGCGAGGTGATCGTTTGGAAAACAATGTATTCACCGGAATTAGATTATCAAGGAAGTATGATTCAACAAAGAAATAAATTTTTAGCCAAGCTTTCAAATTGTGGCTAACGAAGACTGAAACTGCGATTTCTCAAAATTTTCGACTCCAATTTTAGTCAACCTGAGACTGAGCGAGCCTCAAACACTTTCGGACAGTCACATTTTCAGCCACAAGCCACCCGACAGATCACATCCATTGAAGAAGAAAAGCCTGCTATATATGGCCCAGCATCGTCTGCTAATGCGCGAAGAAATTCTACAGAATAATTCTACTCGGACAGAGCACCGAAACCTTGCAGTGAATATGATGCCCGCCACCCAACCTTTCGCAACTTGTCCGTGCGTCGAATCAGCCTACGGTCGAACAGCCACTCGTCGTAGGACGATAGATTCCGAAACAGAACTATGATATCTGAAACCTAACCTCAGATGCTGCGAGCGAAAAATTATGTAACTTAACGATGCCCCGGAAGTCATATTCGATCTGCAGGCTTGTAGTGCAAGTCAGGATTCATGCTGTTCCCCGGAAGAGGTAGGCTGGTTGGTCGCTGTCCATTGTACGCTGGTGGCAGCTCGAGTTAAAGTCAGATTATGAAGGAATGTTTCGCTGGAATGTTCAGCGATGGACAATCATCACACTCAAGGCTATTCGCTCCCGTGTTTGGTGGAGTAAAGCTCATAATATTTAAAACAAAATGGTGTCATGGGCTGGTTACTGACGGCTGGCTTAATCCACGGCTAATTGGTGGTCTTACGGAAGTATGCTAGGCGTTTCAATCAGGGCTGATTGGTGCACGATAATTGATGGTGTACGGCTGCGCTCCCGATTATATAGCCATTTTATATTGATATATTGAAAGCCATATCAATATCTAGCAATTATATATTGCGACCACTGTATAGCGATAATAATGAGACCATTAAACGAACGCCATTAATTAAGAAAGGCACATTGCACAATGCCTGTCCATATTTCAAGAAAATAGAGACAAAATTAAGGCAAAATCTGTTAGCCATAAGTCATTTCTGAAAGAGTCATCCCATAATGCCATTCCATTTATGGTGCTATTCAAAAATATCATTTCATATGACGTGTTAATATAATGTCATTCAATAAAAAATGCCATAGCATATATAGTGCACATGACGGAGTCAATGTCAAGGTCATATCGTGAATGTTTCCGATGGCACGTCAAGGTCACGTGCGAGGGCGGGGAGGAGGAGGGGGGGGGGGCTGGCGGCAGCTGGGTACCAAAGTGGGGAAAAAAATAATAGTAAGATAAATGGCGAAGTGATAAAAAAAGGGAGAAAGTAAAGACTTATAAGAAGAAGAGTTTAGAGGAGAGGGAAAAAGAGAGGAAAGAGTGAAACTATTTTGGGGTGTGAGGAAGAGAAGCAGTATTGTAGGGGTGTGGGGAAAGAGGCTGTATTACGAAGGTGTGGGGAAGAGTGAGAGTATTGTGGGGGTGTGGGGAAGACTGAGAGTATTGTGGGGGTGTGGGGAAGACTGGCAGTTATATGGTAGTATGGGATCACGCTACAATCAATACGTTATTGGCTTTTATTAGCTGCTTGGGGAAGAAGGGGAATGTTAGAAGCCATTAAACGAGGAAAAATCAGATAGATTAAAATTCCCCACAGAACAAAAAAAAATTGGACAGAATATATTTCTGAATCCCAACAATATTTTTCAATAATGCATAATATTTCTCCAAACATTATGTAGAAAAATATAACAATTTATGTTTCCTCGCTTCTACCCAGAAATGGTAGAAAAGGGGAGCAATGGGGAAAGGTGGAGAGGCATGAAGTGGAGAAAAAGAGAGGCATGAAGAGGAAGTTAATTTAGAGGAGAAAACAGAGAATAAATAGAGGAGAAAGTAATTACCTTCTTTCCCCAAAAAGAGAAGTGGGAAATTGTAAGGGCAGATTGTTTGAGTGTTTCCGGACTGAACAAATACTCACTCCCCATCACATCCCCACGCCCTTCCCACTCCCATCACACGTCCCCCTTACGCCGGCGACCTCTGACATTTGGAGCACAGCTTGCCTCCTCCCCTCTTTGGAGCACAGCTTGCCTCCTCCCCCCTTTGGAGCACAGCTTGCCTCCTCCCCTCCTTTGGAGCACAGCTTGCCTCCTCTCCCCTTTGGAGCACAGCTTGCCTCCTCCCCCATTTGGAGCACAGCTTGCTTCCTCTCCCCTTTGGAGCACAGCTTGCCTCCTCTCCCCTTTGGAGCACAGCCTGCCTCTTCCCCCCTTTGGAGCACAGCTTGCCTCCTCCCCCCTTTGGAGCACAGCTTGCCTCCTCTCCCCTTTGGAGCACAACTTGCCTCCAACCCTCTTTGGTGCATGGCTGTTATAAAGCAATCTTGGCACAGAGATAGCAATCTCAGAAAAGAAACGGCAATCTCAAAGAAGATGTTGCAATCATCGGAGAGAGATTAAAATTCTAAAGAAGCTATGAAAATTTTGGAGAATATATGCAATCTTGGAAACAAGATATCAAGCTTGGAGGACAGAAGATAATCCTGGAGGACCGATAACAATCTTGAAGGACAAATTACAATCTTGGAAAAGAGATCTCACCTTCTGATACCTGATGAAAATCTTGAATAACAGATCACAATCTTGGATAACAGATTTTATAGTTTAAGAACACACAAGAATTTAGAGAAATTCGACAATTTTGGAGAACATCCGGAAAATCTTGAAGAACAAATGACAATTTAGAAGAACAGCACAAAAACTGGTAAACAATCCATCATGCTGCAGCCATGGCGTCAGGCTGGAGGCACGTTTCACACATCACCACTCAGAGCAGCCATCATCACGGCTAGTTCTCATCACATTTAATAAAAAACTTCATCATAACCAGCATCTCTTTACCACACTTCCTATTTCACTACACTTCCAAATTCCTAACTATACGCCACACATCCCCACACTGTCCCCACCGCACCATGCCCCAAATCCCCCGGTCTTAAAGCTGCGGGACTGAATGCCCAATCCTTCAGAGGGTACGTATGTAGTTAGACCCTCGTGCTCCACCCAGCTGTAGCCCCGTGCCCAACCCTACCGTCAACCCTACCGTCAACCCTACTGTCAATCTTACTGCCACTCCTATTGCCAATCCTATAGCCAACTCTACCGTCAACCCCACTGTTAATCCTACTGCCACTCCTATTGCCAACCCTACAGCCGACCCTACTGTAAACCCAACTGCTCCACCCGGTTGTAGCCCCATGCCCAACCCTACCGTCAACCCTACTGTTAATCCTACTGCCATTCCCATAGCCAACCCTACTGTCAACCCTACTACACCACCCGGTTGTAGCCCAATGCCCAACCCTACTGCCAATCCTTCTGCTTTTCCTACTATCAACCAAACTGGAAATCTTACTGCCAATCCTACAGTAAACCTTACTGCTATAACCTGTTGTAGCTCTATGACCAACCCAACAATCAACACTATTGTCAACCATTTTGTCTAACCCAGTTGTAGCTTCATGGCTAACCCTACTGCCAATACAATACAATATACAATAATCCCTACTACGAGCCCTACTGCCAACCCTGCTAACAACCCTATTGCCAGCTCCACTGCAAATCCCATTGTCAGCCCTTCTACCCAGAGTGCGATAACAACAACGTTATTATATCACTCTGACCCTAAAAATGTTTTTATGTTAACAAGGCATAAAATAATTGTTCATATAAGGAATTCTACTTCTACTCCAAATACTTTCAAGCAATTCTAATGCACAGAGGAATTCCATTTTTCGGAATTTAATTTCTATTCTATTTCAATTCAATAAATTCTATTAACATGTAATTCTATTTTCATTTTCATTAAATTTCAATGAATTGTAAGGTACAAATGAATTCTACTGCCCCTCGTATGCCCTCACCACAAGCGTCCTTAGGCACGAGGTCCTCCCCTCGTCTGAGGGTGACGGTGAGCTGGAAGAAGCTGTGCTGCCGCAGGGCGCGAGACCGTGCCAGCGCCGGGTCCTGGGTCATGGGGTACGTAAGAGACTCATTATTTATTGACTTTGATTTAAACCCGTAAAATAATATGATAAATAAACAAACTAAATAATATAAAAATAAATAAATAATAAATAATAATCAACAAATAAACCCGCAGGTGTTTGACATGCTTAAACCCAAAAAATAATGTTCCCACAAAAGTACTCGGCCAAAAAATGTGAATTTCATTGAAGTCTGCTAGCAAAAGTCTATGGTAAAAGCAACAAGGATTCAACTTACTTCACTGTCGCCACTCTCAGAAACTGTCAGGTGTTATTTCAACACTAATCACCAGACAATCATAAACAGGATAAATATTACAACTATTGTATTTGTGGGGGTATAAAAAGGCTATGAAGGGGCTATGAAGGGTACTTTCTATAATGCATCACCTATAATGCATCACCTATTTCTATAATGCAATGTTCGGGCAGAGCAAAACTTGAAACAAGTATCTATTATTCAAAGTTTAAATTGAATAAAGATGCTATGTAACAAAAATATAATAGAGAAAATCGCATTATTTTTGAGGATGTACAAAAATATTATGCTTGTGACCTACTTGTTTAATGAACAAATTTCGCAACATTGAACCAGTAATTCTTTAATCTAATTAGAAAGTCAGTTGCTAATCAGGAGTAAATGCAGCACTAAAAATGTGGAATTTCTAAACAACTACGATTTGTATGTCTAGGGAGAACTTAGGGAAATGTGATGCAAACACGAACTCCAAAGTAATTCATTACAATATCACGAAATTGCTATTCGTTTCTAGCCATTGTGCTGAAAAATGCTACTCATGGAGAGGAATGTTGCTCATGGAGACGAATGCTAGTCATGGATACGAATGTTGCTCATGAAGACGAATGCTACTCATGGAGACGAATGCTACTCATGATGACGAATGCTACTCATGGAGACAAATGCGACTCATGGATAGGAATGCTACTAATGGATACGAATTCTACTCGTGGAGACGAATGTTGCTCATGGAGACGAATGCTACTCATGGACACGAATGCTACTAATTGATACAAATGCTACTCACGAACACGAATGCCACGCACAAGCAACATTTGAGGTATACAAACCTCATGTATAGGAGGTTCAGACGGACGTCTGCTGACATGTCTCGTGGGCTAAGTGAGAGATTCGCTAAATTCAAACCCAGTTCATTCATCATTTCATTCATCAATTTATTCACGGGATTGCACGTCCTGCATTAATCATAATCAAGCAACTAAAAACTACAACTTCATATTATACGTGTATACTGCATAGATTGTACGTTGTAGTATATGATAATTCCACTTTTTAATATTGAGATTGGAGTACAATAATGATTAGTGATGAGAAGCGACTGAATTTCTAATTATTCTAAAGAGTTACTTCTTCGATGTATCGGAATGCGTTCATTAAACAAGTGGGTCATTAACGAGACATTGTTGCATATCCTCGAAAATAATGCGATTTTTTGTATTATAAATGGCCAGAAGCTATGTTTGAGGAAAAGCATTTCATTTATAATCACTACCTGAGCCATAATTGATTCGTCACTTAAAATCAAAGCACACCGCTTCTCGCCTTCACGCCACACACGCCACACACGCCACACACGCCACACACGCCACACACGCCACTCCACACACACCACACACCCCCAACACTCACGGCGTGAACGTCGTTCTTGTCGCTGGTGACGAGCGCTCTACCAGCCGTTGTTTTTAACGCCATTTCGTTGCCCTCATTTTCTGTCAAGAAACGAAACTATTTATGATAACTCTCCTCATGCTTTTAATATTTAACAAGAGACATAAATTGTTAAACCGATCTTCATTGCGGTAATTTATGGCTAGAATAATATTAGAGTTGAATTCGAGTAAAATTCTAGAAAAATTCCGGCTATGTAGGATCCAGTGTATCGCTGTGTGCTAGAGGTACAGTACCAGTGTGCTACAGCTGGCTGCTGGTCTATTACAATGCTACAGCTGGTACAGTACCAATGTGCTACAGCTGGCTGCTGGTCTATTACAATGCTCCAGCTGGTACAGTACCAATGGGCTACAGCTGGTACAGTACCAATGTACTACAGCTGGTACAGTACCAATGTGCTACAGCTGGCTGCTGGTCTATTACAATGCTACAGCTGGTTCAATACTTGCGTTTCAACTGATTCTAGGCTCAGTACAGCTAGGGGGTTTAGTTTTACAGGCTTCCGTTCGAAAAAAAAACAATCCGTAGAGCACGGACCCAATTTACCGGAACTTCGCTTCGCGAGAGTAACGGCGTCGTACGAGCCGTTGAATAGGCGGCGCACCGTGAAAAGTGGAAAAAATCTTCATGTGGTAAAATGGAAAAGAATGTCGGAAAGTAAAAATGTAAGAAAATGATTTGGCCACTTTTCAAGTTCGAGGACCCAGTTGAACGGGGAAATGTGGTGTCATGAACATGTGCTGTCTGAGGTACATGTTGTGCAGCATAAACATGTTATCATGTATTGGAAACAAATGTTATATTGAAACATTACGTTCGACTCAAATAAAACATGTCGGATGAGTATTTTTAGTGAAAACGACATGTTGTGTTGAAGGAAGATGTTACATCAACATGCTAAGTTTATTAATATTATATGTCGGAGAAATATATAAATTGAAAGGAGAACATGTGATCGAGGAAGGTGCTGCGTCCAAAGAACATGTCGTGTTTGATGAAAATGTTGCTCCAAAAACCATGTCGTTTGGAGGAATATTTCCACTCACCCCTCGGGGAGGTCTGGGAAAGAGGCCCATGGTAAGGGGAGGCTCCAGCTGAGGACTCATCCATGTCCTCAGCGCCGTCCGTGGTGGCCTCCCCGCGCTGCCCTGACGCATCTGAGGGAAGTGAGGGGAAAGAGGATGGTGTGTCATGATTCTGTTTATTATCTTCACATCTATCATGAATATTGCAATTGTGGTCACGGCTATAATGACTGAAAATTATCATGCATAAAATTATTATGTCCACACTTACTCCATACATGGGATTGAAATGAAAAATGACATCATGTAATGCAGTGGCAGGAATGACAGCAGGTAAATTGTCACTGTGAACACGCACAGCTAACGCACTGGGGATAATATCAGGAATGGTGATTTATGGAGCGACTTAATAACAGCACTGTTAACAACACCATGAACAAGAGCAGCGGTGGTGCAGTGGTGAGAGACTCTGTCTCCCGAACTCAGTTCCCGGGTTCGAGTCCCCCTGAGTACAAGTTCTTTCAGGTTGTTCAGCTCATGGTCAACTCAGTTATTCATCCATACTTGCATGATAAATGAGTAAGTGGCTTTCTCAAGGCGTTGTGTAATGCAATAATGTTTCTGACGGGTTAGCGAGCCAGTGATAGTCATGGAACTACCTTAGATAAACTGATCTACCATAAATGGGGCCAACAATCTCACTTTCCAAGTTGCCACTACCAGGATAGGCAATACAAACGTACGCTAAGAACAACACTAGAAGCAGCTCTAGGAGCAGCACTAGGAGCAGCACTAGTAGCAGCACTAGTAGCAGCACTAGGAGCAGCACTAGGAGCAGCACTAGGAGCAGCACTAGTAGCAGCACTAGGAGCAGCACTAGGAGCAGCACTAGTAGCAGCACTAGGAGCAGCACTAGCACTAGTAGGTCACCTAGTGGGAGGTTGCCTGAGGGTGGCTGGGAGTCGTGTCGTCTCAGGCTGTTCTTGCCGTCACGGCTGCGTGTGCGCTGGAACCGCGTCTGCAGGGAGCGGGGTGATAGAATCCGGTTAATTACCTCCAGTTAATTAAAATTGTTAGTCCAAATCAATTAGATTCATCAGAAATAGCGACATTAGGAGAAGAATAGTAAAAGAAAACATAGAAACTCGAGCATAAAATTAACTTATTAATAAATATTATTGGGAAAAGCCAATTTATCTGATGTGCAATTGCTTTGAAATAAGCAAAAGTCAGAAAAATTTGCAGTTATCGGTGGGAATGAACATGCTTGTTATTAAGAATGATGATAATGCCTGTGAACATGTTAGTTAAGTAGAATAAACATACGTCCTCATACGTTAGTTAAGTAGAATAAACATACGTCCTCATACGTTAGTTAAGTAGAATAAACATACGTTCTCACACGTTAGTTAAGTAGAATGAATACACGTTCTCATGCGTTAGTTAAGTAGAATGAACATACGTCGTCATACGTTAGTTAAGTAGAAAGAACATACGTCGTCATACGTTAGTTACGTAGAATGAATACACGTTCTCATACGTTAGTTAAATAGAATGAACATACGTATTCATACGTTAGTTAAGTAGAATGAATGTACGTCCTCATATGTTAGTTAAGTAGAATGAACATGCGTTCTCATACATTAGTCAAGTAGAATGAACATACGTCCGCATACGTTAGTTAAGTAGCATGAACATACGTCCTAATTAGAGCTAACGAGTGCCACCCAAAGGAGAACATGCCTTGTCAGTGTCGAGGTTCTCCTTCATGTTCTCGTCGAACGTGCGGTTGAAAGTTGCGAAACGCTCCTGTGGTGCGGAGGAACGTTAACAAAAACATGCAAAAGACCTTTAAGAAAAACATGCTAGCATGAACATGCACTCGGGAAATATTATCGTTGGGCAAAATATACGCATAAGAGCAAGAAATAAATATGCATGCTTAATCACGAATAAAGAACATGCTAAATACAATATTTATTTACAATATGCGAAATATAATATAAAGAGCCATCATGTCTATTGCATTTAACAGGTAATGTAACATGCATATGGGAACGCTCATGTTGCACATGCGACATACGTATCCGTTTTGTACATTTAATTTTTTACACAAAATATGAACTTTATAAAGTGCAAATAATATACGTTTAAAAATTACTTTTTAAAGACAACACTTCTAAAAAATCCAGTGCCTCCAATGTTAAAGATGTGCAATGAATTTCTCATCTTATTTTCGAATATTAAAAAAGTAATTTAATTTTTTAAATTAATTAATTTAAAAAATCAGGAATCATCAGAAGATATCAAATAAAGTTTGTCTCTCAATTATCCGGTGATAAGTGAACACCGCAGGGCTGCTGGTGTTATATTGTTATGTGATGGTGTTATATTGTTATGACGTCACAAAATGTTCATCAATAAGACATCAATTAAGCTAATATTAACAAACGGAACATCAACAGACGAATCATTAACAAACAGTACATCAGTAGACACAATATCGATCGTCAAAACGGACTGTACGGTCGTGGATTGTGACATTAATAATGAAGTAGCAACGCGTACGGCTGCGGTGTATGCATGGAGCATACAGCATGATGCATGCACAGCATGATGCGTGCATTGCATGCTGCGTGCATTGCATGCTGGGTATACAGCATGATGATGATGCATACACAGCATGATGTGTGCATTGCATGCTGCGTATACAGCATGATGATGAAGCATGCACAGCATGATGTGTGCATTGTTTATTATATGTATTAATATTATTATTAATAATAATATACGTTATTTATATGTATTTATATTATTATAAATAATAATATACGTTTATTATATGTATTTATAGCGGGGAGAGAAGTGCTGAGAGAGAAAAGTCGCTCACGATGTAAATAAATATAAGCTGTTGAATAATGGAATAAAAAATATTAGAGAAGAAGGCTGTAAAAGCATAGAAATAAAACGATATCTAAAAACTATACATGGAAAATAAAATTATACGATGTTATATAGAAAGTTATTTGTATATTAAAAAAATTGTGGATGTTTGAATAATCGTATCGTTTAGACATGAATTTTAGGGACGTGACCTATACTTTCATTACAATTGCCCTGTGAAAAAATATCTAGGATATTCTATGCTTTAAGCTATTAGAATGACATTTTTCTGAAACGAATAAAATTTTATTCGTGGCAATAGAAACAAAAAAGAATTTAACCGAAGCAAATGCCCGAGAAACTTCCAGCGTCGGTGAAAATTAAGATGAAAAATATAATAGTTAGCCATAATAAACTAATAACAGAATGTCCTCATGCAAATAATTCCCTCATATTACTGCTAACTATCTTCAGTTATTCAGTTAATAAGCAGTTTAATAGATAATTTATCTGAAAATATCTATGGACTAAATTGAGTAGCTTATTATTCAGTTAATCAGAAGTTTATTAAGCGCTTTATTCTACAGTGAACATACAGCGTCTGATTGTTAAACAAGCACGCACTCAGAGAAATTATTGGGATCTTGTCCAAATTGTGAAGCACTTTTTGCCTTGTCGTGCATAGCTTATCATGTCCCAGTTTAACTCGGCGTATTAATCCTACGTGAGCTCTATGTACGTACATTGGGTAAGAAAGTGTGTCGTCATTTGGACAATGAAACCCATTAATTTTTCTGGGTCCTGCAGTTATTTTGCTGTGTTTTATTTCAGCAGAGGGAAATAAGATGGAAATATGAGGGTGCTTTGAGGGTGCTTTGAGGGCAACATGAGGGTAATATGAGGGTAATACGAGGGTAATATGAGGGTAACATGAGGGTAATATGTGGGTACTATGAGGGTAACATGAGGGTAATATGGGGATATTATGAGGGTAATATAAGGATAATATGAGGGTAATATGAAGGTAATGTGGGGGTAATATGAGGGCAATATGAAGGCAATATGAAAGTAATATGAGGGTAATATGAGAGTATTATGAGGGAAATATGAGGGTAATATGAAAATATTATGCGGGCAATATGAGGGTTATGTGAGGGTAATATGAGGGTAATATGAGAGTAATATGAGGGAAATATGAGGGAAGCTGAACGTTTGGAGGTACCTCGCTCCCCACACGCGCGCTGCAAGAGGGCAAGGTAAGTATGAGCGACACTGCCCTGTCCTTCACCTGACAAATGGCGGACCAGTAATGTCACATTAAATAAAATTCTTCCAAGCTTAACCTTCATATTTCCTGAAAGCTTGATATTACTGAACACAGGGTTTTCTGCAATATATAAATTACTTACTAGTAGGATTATCACAAATTTACTAATATATGAATTTAAACTGCAATGTTGAACAAATGCAGACAGTGAACATCCGATTGTTAGTCATGCATATAGTGACACGATCAAAGTGTCAGCGCGGGAAGTTGAATCATCCGCTGCTCAACAATCATCCACTCCAAGACCACCGCCAGCTACCACACACCACTATATGCCACCAACACTCTCTTAAACCTATCACCACCAACTACAATTAGGATCTAGGAATAACCATCTTCGCCATGGACACCTTCATCACTGCTGGGCACAACCCACCACATCAACAGCGCAACCAGGCACCACCACTTCCTACACCACGGCTACAACCACCTTGGTCACCATCAATCCCTTCAACACCCTTCCTCTCTCTCCGGCCGTGCAGCTAGCCTTTGGCCACAAATTTAACTCTTAAACCAGCTTAAAGCCAACATGCAGCCTAAAAATACACTACACTTAGCCTGGGTGCTTCGAAGACGCAGACCATGCTTAAGAGCCACCGAAAGCCACAACAGTTCCAAACTGCCTTAAGCCCTATATTCTATATATAGCACCCTAAGTCCACAAACAATACTTAAGCCATTCTCGTGTCAATGGATGTTTAACCTTAAACCTCAAGATCAACCAGGTAACAAGCACCAAGAGTTCATTGTGGAACAACAACCCAAGGCCATGTGCACGCTGGAAGCACCACCTCTTAACGACAACCAAGCGCCGCTTACCAGCGACACCAAGAAATAAACTGAGCTTGCCGAGGCTCGAACCCGCGGCTAGCTCCTCTTATCTTTGTGCCGACACCACTGCGCATACAGAGGCACCAACCACTGCACTACAGTGGCACTCACCACTGCGCATACATTGGCACTAACCAAAGCGCATACAGTGGCACTCACCACTGCGCATACAGTGGCACTCACCACTGCGAAAACAGTGGCACTAACCACTGCGCATACAGTGGCACTAACCACTGCGAATGCAGAGACACTAACCACTGCACTACAGTGGCACTCAACACTGCGCATGCAGAGGCACTAACCACTGCACTACAGTGGCACTCACCACTGCGCATACAGAGGCACTAACCACTGCGCATACAGAGGCACTCACTGGCACTCACCACTGCGCATACAGAGGCACTAACCACTGCGCTACAGTGGCACTCACCACTGCGCATACAGAGGCACTAACCACTGCGCTACAGTGATTCAACCCCAGCACGGCCCTGCCTTCACACTTTCCCAACTCTCAACCATGCTGCACCCATACTGTTAGAAAAATGACCGTTAACAGTATTACCGGCGTTTCAGTGGCCGGTCGGCACTTGAAAAGAAACACCGTGTCGCCGTTTTTATTCTAATTTAACACTAGAACATATAACATCTGATAAAAAACGGCGAAACTGTATATTTTTACGTGGCGACCGGCTACTAGAACGCCAGTGGGACCGTTTTTTCACCGTTTTTTCTAACAGTGCAACGACCGGCGACTGTAGCTGTAGAATTACGTGGCTTTGTCTTAAAGCACGTAAATAAATACGCTATTTAACCCCTTATCTTGCTCAACAACTGCTAGGAATATGACCTGAAGGGTTAAATTAGGACTGTTGTTACTAGCCCGTCTCTTACCTCTCAGCCGAGCGCGTCCTGTGGAGGTCGCCGGCGGACTTTGAGACGCCGCGTCGCATGCCGCCGTCGCCACCGCGCTCACCAACACCATTCTCGCCACCGCAGCCTGGCGAGAATAGGTGCAGGTGGTAGAGGTAGATAAGGTTGTCTACTATATTAATTAATATAGTCTGCAGGGACCGTGTGTGGAAGCCATGTCTATAGAAGAAATTGGGGTGACGACTTCTTGTTTGGTAATGGTATCATTAACATTAATATTTGTAATATAACGGCAACAACATCAATGTTTGTAATATAGAGACAACAACGTTAATGTTTGTAATATGGCGATAACAAACAACATTTATGTTTGTAGTATGGAGACAACAGCAATGTCTGGAATATGGTGGCAACATCAATGTTTGTAATATGTGACAACATCAATGTTTATAATATGAGACAGCAATATAACTGTTGTTAGCAGTTTTCCACATTTATCCTGCATTAATATCATCCAATGAATGTATGAAGCCTTCACGTATCATGGATACTTATAAACATTACAATCGAGGACATAATCTTTCGAATTAATGTACGTAATTAAAAGTTGGCAGACTGAGAGCTGCTTGTTAGCACTGCCTCACTAAATATACCTAAATGAAAGTAATTTATGCGTCAAATAAGATCACTATCACTGACCAATAATCACTATCACTGACCAATAATCACTATCACTGACCAATAATCACTATCACTGACCAATAATCACTATCACTGCTCAATAATCACTATCACTGCTCAATAATCACTATCACTGCTCAGTCACCTGTCCATTAGAACAGAGCTAGCCATTAGAGCACACCTGTCCATTAGAACAGAGCTAGCCATTACAGAGTTAGAGCCATAGAACATGCGGTGGTCATCTTGTAGTCGTGTGATGCCATCATCCTTAAAGCTTCTTGATGGATTTATTAAAGTTAAATGCAATAGCAGCTGTTGCAGTCATGAAAACAGCTGTAGAAGTCATAAAACCAGCTGTAGCAGTCATAAAACAAATGCAGTAGTCCTATAATTAACTGTAGCAGTCGTAAAACAGCTGTAGCAGTCATAAAACAGCTGTATCAGTTACAGGAACAGCTTTAGCACTCACATAATCAGTTTTAGCAGCAATAAAAACAGCTGTAGCAGGAGAAACGACAGCAGCAACAACAGGTTTCACAGCAGAACAGCAACACCAACAGTTGTAACGGCAACAACAACTGAAGCGACAGCTGAGATGCGACATCAAGCAGCTGCAGTAGCATCAAAAACAGCTGCAGTAGCATCAAAAACAGCTGCAGTAGCATCAACAACAGCTGCAGTAGCATCAACAACAGCTGCAGTAGCATCAACAGCTGCAGTAGCATCATCAACAGCTGCAGTAGCATCAACAGCTGCAGCATTAGCATCAACAACAGCTGCAGTAGCATCAACAGCTGCAGTAGCATCAACAACAGCTGCAGTAGCATCAACAACCTGTCTCTTATACACATCTAGATGTGTATAAGAGACAGAGCATCAACAGCTGCAGTAGCATCAACAACAGCTGCAGTTGCATCAACAGCTGCAGCTGCAGTAGCATCAACAACAGCTGCAGTAGCATCAACAGCTGCAGTAGCATCAACAGCTGCAGTAGCATCAACAACAGCTGCAGTAGCATCAACAGCCTGTCTCTTATACACATCTAGATGTGTATAAGAGACAGATTAGAACAGAGCGAGCCATTAGAGCACACCTGTCCATTAAAACAGAGCGAGCCATTAGAGCACACCTGTCCATTAGAACAGAGCTAACCATTAGAGCTGTCTCTTATACACATCTAGATGTGTATAAGAGACAGCTATCACTGCTCAGAAATCACTATCACTGCTCAATAATCACTATCACTGCTCAATAATCACTATCACTGCTCAATAATCACTAACACTGCTCAATAATCGCCATCACTGCTCAATAATCACTAACACGTAAAAATCGCCATTCATAAAACTCCCACACATTATTCATAATAATCACACAGCCTTCACAACACCCAGTCACTCATTACTCAAACTGCCTCACAAATTATCACCCAAATATTTATCGTTAACGATTCACTCACCATTTACTCTCAACTCATCACCAACAATTGATCACTCACCACTCACCACTCACCACTCACCACTCATCACTCCCCACTCACCACTCATCACTCCCCACTCACCACTCACCACTCACCACTCACCACTTACCACTCACCACTTACCACTCGCCACTCACCACTCACCCCTCACCACTCACCCCTCACCCCTCACCACTCACCACTCACCCCTCACCCCTCACCACTCACCACTCACCCCTCACCACTCACCACTCACCACTCACCACTCCTCACTCACCACTCACCACTCACCAGGAACAGTGAGTAATTTACGGCGATGGCTTCCTGGCATCACACGGTGGTGAAGTGATGGTGAATGGTGCGTGCTCTGTACCCCCGCTGGTGTGGTGATCACTACGTGTTGCGGTCATCACATTCATCACATTGATCACACACTGCTACAATCACATTATTGACCTCCCAACCACAATTCAGGGGCCTTCATCACAATCATTGAGCAATAGCTGATGATGAATGGTCATTAATTCATTCATTTGTATTTACATTAACTAGACAGCCTTTGAATGAAGAAAGTTTTTCACTAAATTCAACATTATTGTATGAAAGACAATTTCTTATCGTCATTCATCACTTATGATTAATCGATCGCCTCCAGGTGAACTTATCACCAACAATTATTATTCACCACATTGCCAAGAGTGATGTCTATCCATTGCAACTATTGAACAATTAAGGTGCTGTAAATAGCTGCTAAGGAGCAGCTAATGAACAATTAAGGAGCTATTAATGATCTGTTGAGGCTACTAGGACTCAAGTACCGCTAACTACCCTCTACCATTACGAGGGTAGTTTGTATCTAACTTGAAGAGAGGGGAACGCAAGAGGGGAGAGAAAGTGAGGGTGAGAAAGGCTCTGCGGAAGAGTGGCTATTAAAACATCAGCAGAGCCATTAGAGCACACCTGTCCATTAGAACAGAGCCAGCCATTAGAGCGCACCTGTCCATTAGAACAGAGCCAGCCATTAGAGCTAACATATCGAGATGGACACAATCTAAATGACATTAAAATTGATTTTTTATCGATGGTTTATACATCATTTTATAATGCTTTAAAACACACAATAAATTTTGAGATGATGTTTCAAAAATAACAAAAATGCAATTTAATAACATGGCGAGAATAAGTCTCTGAATATTGTATTATACAATAGAATGATTTAGATAATACGATAGAAACAATAAACAATACGCGATCAACTGTATGAGATGGGGAAGATTAAAGCAAATGGGGAAGAGGCCTTTGGGGAAAAAGATAGCCTTTTCCCCACAGCACGACGCTGTAAACAACGTCTGCTGCAGCAGCCGCAACGGAGCTAAGCGCTGTAAACAACGCTGCAAATGTGCGCTGTAAACAACGCTGCCGATGTAAACGCAACTTCGCGCACTATAACGCGTGCATGCCCTATAGTCCTCCCACACACTGAATAAAATTGTTGGGCTACATTGTCCAAAGTACTGAGACGCCATTTTGTCAGGCTAAACTGTGTCAGGATGACCCATACAAGGGCAGAAATTGCGTTGCTATTTCGACAAGTCTCACTCGTGTATCAGAGTTTGGACGCCGATGCGACGCCTATAAAAAATCATCAGGATTACATCCCGCAAGCATTAGCACTGAATAAGTTGCCGATAAGTATAGTTTTGAACGGATTTATTTTTAACTATCATTACATTTGTTTGAAAATTATTGATGCGATTTCAAGTTACGAGAATTACGAATTTCAGATATTTTCTGACCCTAGAAATGGCTAGTAACTACTACTATTCTTTATGGCAAGCAACTACTTGTTATATAGTGCACTAAAATATACACGTATAACACATGTATACACACATACACGTATAACACGTGTATGGTCTCATATAAATAACCGAGCCCGAAAATGTCTATGAAAAAAATATAGAGTGACTTCCTAAAACGAGTCATGATATATAGAAATATCTTCAGAACAAGAATAGAACAGTTAGGTAAGAGATATTCATGGAGACTCATCGACAAGTAGACACTTTTCAAGCAACATAACTTTTCATTAGTTTTTCTTCACGCAGAGTAGCCAAACTTTCGACTGACATTGAACTTTAATTTAACTGAATTTCAAATTTAAACAAATTTTCTTCTTGAAGTTGGTGAGTGAAAATGAATAGAATAGTTTCAATATAAATAAATCAATGAAGTTTCCACCAAAAATTGCGACTGGAATCCACCAATAAATAATATGACTGCGGTGATCAGTGACGCCAGTAAATGATCTGGCCACACTCGTTCTATCAGGTAATTCACTATAAATAATGTCATATACTCGTGCATTAATAGAGTCATCTTGTTAAATAATAATTAGAACTCTAAACATCATGAGTATTTCCAAGAATTCAAATCCGATTTCCAACAACATCACAGATTTCTGGCGACTCCACGGAAGCAACACACACACACCACCACCCACGACGACAGCCCGAGGGCAACTGAACGGCCTACCCGAAATCCTATAGAAGGAAACAATGCAGTAAATGCCATCAAGTACACGGCAGTTGAGGGGCCAAGGGCACGACATGAAAGAGGGAAGAAACAACATCCGAGGGCAATGGGCGTATAACTGACGACTCAAAGCTCAGTAACTTAGGCCCGTTAGGAACGTTAACGAGACCGCTTCTTACAGCTCAGTAATGTGCATGTTAGGTACGTTAACTGGCGCGCTGCTTGAACATTTATCGAGTTTACAGCATTCAGCCAAGATATATTTTATTCGTCAGATGGAACAAATTGAAATCAGTATTTTGGGTTTTTTAAATAAAATTTCTAAAATTAATCGGATAAAACTGAAGAAAACGCCTGAATAAATCCCATGGTTATGTATACATCGCTTGTGCTCAAGTGGCAATAGTAGATCCATTGAAACTAAGTATTTATGCGTTTTTCAAATAGCAATGAAAGCTTTACAGGAAAAAAACAAAAAAAACGTTTTTGAATTGAATCATCAAAAATGCATGGGTCACGTTGTCCAAATCGTGACACACTTTCTTACATAAAACGCGCGCAAGTGACAAACTTAGCATTTATACGACCTTTCGCAGGGCCAAACTGGGTCAGGTTTACCTACCTAAGAGGAAAAGTGACTGGATATTAAGAAAAAATCTCACACATTATTCTGAGTGTAAACACGAAACCGCGAGTTTCAAACTTCGCTGCGCCAGTAAAGTTGCGGGAAACTTGATACGACAACTTATTCATTATTTTGAGTGTAAAAGCTTCAGGCTGCGAAACAAGTTTCAAGCTTCTTTGCGCCTGTAAAGTTGTGGGAAACTTGATATGGCAACTTATTCATTATTTTGAGTGTAAAGGCTTCAGGCTGCGTAACAAGTTTCAAACTTCGTTGCTCCTGTAAAGTTGCTGGAAACTTGATATGGCAACTTATATGACAACTTCTTCGGAGTGACTTCTTCATCTTACCGACTCGGGATTGCAAAACTTTCATGAGTGACATTCGTGAGTGAGAAAAAATTGGGAAAGTTCATCTGCAGAGGCTGGGCTTGTGCGAGAAAAACTATACTGTTTGAACTTTAAAAATGAATGCCGAAAAGTTAATTGACTGTCAGCCATCAAGTTTACTTTCAGTGATGCAAGTCATCAAACATGTTTACTGCCTTTCACCAAATAATTGCTGTGTTCATATAATACTGTCAGCCATCAAAATTACTGTCAGCCATCAAAATTACTGTCAGCCATCAAAATTACTGTCAGCCATCAAAATTACTGTCAGCCATCAAAATTACTGTCCGCCATCAAAATTACTGTCAGCCATTAAAATTACTGTCAGCCATTAAAATTACTGTCAGCCATTAAAATTACTGTCAGCCATCGAAATTACTGTCAGCCATCGAAATTACTGTCAGTCATCAAATTACTGTCAGCCATCGAATTACTGTCAGCCATAAAAATTACTGTCAGCCATCAAAATTACTGTCAGTCATCAAATTACTGTCAGTCAAATTACTGTCAGCCATCAAATTACTGTCAGCCATCAAAATTACTGTCAGCCATAAAAATTACTGTCAGCCATCAAAATTACTGTCAGTCATCAAATTACTGTCAGCCATCGAATTACTGTCAGCCATAAAAATTACTGTCAGACATCAAAATTACTGTCAGCCATCAAAATACTGTCAGCCATCAAATTACTGTCAGCCATCAAAATTACTTTCAGTCATTAAAATTACTGTCAGCCATAAAAATTACTGTCAGCCATCAAAAT
>NW_025934402.1:0-461 GCF_000764305.2 Hyalella azteca | reverse complement strand
GGAAACTTTAGGTTGTGTAGGTGTAGACTACGTTGGACAACACCCCCCCCCGGATGGGGAATGACTTTGATTCGTCCTCCCCAGAGTCGGGGAGGACGAATATGAGTGGGAATGGTGGCGCGCAATGCAATTTACAATATCAATGCAACCTATCAAATCAATTTTTTCCAGTCGATCTTTGTAACTAAGTTGTTGCTTTGAGTTGTACAAGTGCCATCAGACATGACATTTATAACATCACAAAATGGCCCTGATATTTAATTTTGTGGTGAGAGGGCTGCTATTTGTTAAAATTCAAATACAATTAATAAATTATTACGTAACTAGTGTAAATTTCTTCTGCAATATAAAACTCGTACATTTTAAAGATACGTTAAACGAAATTTATGCTCTCTAGATATCATTTTATTGTTACATCCATGCCACGGAATATTTTTGACTCGTAACTACAAATAAAATTG
>NW_025934401.1:0-1234 GCF_000764305.2 Hyalella azteca | reverse complement strand
CATAGTCATCAACCTTTGAAGAACATATTCAACTTGGTCAATTTACATATAATTATCTTAAACTATTCAATTGTCTTATCTTTGCATTATTGCGCATTATCCGTAACTATTTTCTCTGTTTAAATAGATACTAGAATTTTACTTGTTGCAGTTTGTTACAGTAAACTGTATTTTAATTATAAATTGGAAGCGCTCGAGTTAGTTCTTATAATTAATTAACAGTGTAGCTACTATAATAAACGTGTACTTGCACACAATTATGTTAAATATCGTAAATATTCTATTCTATCTTAAATCTCATAAATATTCACTCTGAGCATTCCCCCCAATGGTAAAATGAACAATAAAGATCGTGTCAGACTTCACTTGAGGGAAGCAACTAGATTTACATCATTACTAACCATGGATGAATACTTCTAACTAATTACCAACCTCATGCTGTGACATGTTAATTATTTAACACATTTCATACTTTATCAATGAATCTACCACTTTTTCCAGATCAGTCGACGTTAATTGAGTTATCTTAAGTTCTTGAATGCAATGCCTCCCCCTTGTAATTCACGATTCTGCTTTGGATTAAAAATAGCTATATTTATTATACAAGAAATTTTTTTCAAAATTCATATTGAAGATTGAAATAGAAATCGATTAACGTCTCAAGTTGAACATCAAATATTTTCATTCATATTTCATAAAACCGTTTTCCTCTCATATCATTACTAATTCGAAAATTTAAGATTTAGTTTTTTCTTCCCAGCGATCATATCATTTCATATTTCACCCACAATTTTCGTTTTCCATTAATTTTTCTGCCAGAAAAAGCCAGTTTTGCTTCTATTTACCACCAAATCTTCCTTTTTCGTTTTATTTACTGCGATATTTTAACATATTATTATTTTCCGCTAAGTTCGACTTTATTATTTAATTTTTCCTCAAATAAAATCCCCATTTTACTGAATTTCCTGATAAATTTCACGCAGCCATTTTTAGCAGGTTTGCATAGAAATTTCATAATCATTTCCACAATTAATTTCCCTATTTTATCACATTTCTTGCGCGATTTCCGCGATAATTTTTCGCAAGATGCACGGACATTTCATAATTATTTTCACAAATAATTCCCTTATTTTATCATATTTCTTGTCCAGTTTCCGCGATCATTCCTCGCAAGATGCACGGACATTTCATAACTATTTCCACAAATAATTTCCTTATTTTATCATATTTCTTG
>NW_025934400.1:0-1830 GCF_000764305.2 Hyalella azteca | reverse complement strand
TGGATAGGCCGGAATGTCAGCTTTAAGATGAGACTAAACACGTAACTGCAGCACAACTCAAGTAGACACTATATATAAGGAGGTCAGCAGCTAAATAGTTCCTATCTAAATACTTAAAGAACTCCCCCACCCGCCCCCCTTTCATGAAATGTCGTGAAATCATAAATCAACGTACAGATATGGCAGTGGTATCGTTGGATAAGGCAGAATGTCAGCTTTAAAATGAGTATAAAAACCGAAAAAGTAAAAATTTTAAATTTTAGGGTAGACGCTCTCCTTAACTAACTGAATTAAATATTATAACTCGTGAGATGAAAACCTCTGCTAGATGACATCACCACTTCTGAAGTTGAAGAAACCCGTGCACAATGCAACTGAAATATCCAGCATAACAACCTGTAATAATGCCATGAAGAAATTACGGTATGAAAATACATTAATGAAGTAATTTTATATATTATCATGAGAAAATAAATGGATTGAAAATACAATATCCCATAAAAGGCAAATCCTATTTGGATACGCTTTCGAGAGGTTATAAGGAGAAAGTGTTAATGTTGAAGTTACTCTACCCAAATTTTTTTATGTAGACTAGAAAACAAATTTTTGAGGGTATACTGTACAATTATTAATCCGTTCAATTATCTCAAAAGGCGGCGTGGATAAGAAGCGGGAATAGATGAGATGAACTAGTGATAGTTTCATACTCTATGTGCACGACTTATATCGAATATTTCACATTGATTAGAATCAAACATTTCGAGGTGGCAATTGCCGCTTCATATGAAGACATCAGACAGGCAATACCTGCTCAAAAATAACTAGATTCTTTAAATTCCAAGGTGAATTGGTGTTCAATACATCGACAAACTTACAACCTATTATTATGTACTCGTAGTCATGATATTGAACTGAGCTGCGTTATAATGTTTGTGACGGCGGGGGAGGAGGTGAGAATAGTTCAGTCCGGGATACCATTGCCTGTGTAGGCTTTTCGTTATCCAAGGTATTCAGTAGTCATGCATATGTAGCAACATACATTCTATATGATGTAGTCGAAGGTAGACTTTCTTTCTCTTTATATTTGTTACCCTGCGCTGTGAAGTGTCTAGGGTTAGAATGTCGCTTGATGCAGAATTACGCGCGTGAAAGCCTGAGTGTGGTCCTGAGAGTGTCAGGATCTCACAATATCTGGCGACGAAACTCGAATTTATTTACAAGGCAAAGTTTGGGCATCGCTGCTGCCCTATATCGGCAACAGCGGCTTGATGAAGCGCCTTTGTCCGACAGCTGCGGACATTTCAACCGCTCGGTCATGAAGAAGCATTCATATCAATGAAGGACATTTAAATCGCTCGGTCCTACGCATCCTGGCGTTGCTAAGCCAGGCTGAGGCAGGGCTGTTCTCGGTGATATACCCGGCATCATTTAAGCTGATCTGGCTACGTAATTACATTACTGCAAGACGGTTGAATAATTTGGTACCCGATAACAACAAAGAGATAACAAACCATAATATGCAAGAAAAACTTAATATTATGCGTTTCAAATCATTAAATATTATCTATTTTGTCATGTGTGAGAATTTTTGTGTATGGATGACCCAATTTGTTATGTAAGAAACATTTTCATAAGATCGCATTTCGCCAGTTGATTTTCTGGCACTCGTTTTGCCGCCCTAATCAAAGCAATTACAATATTAGCAATTACGCCAATAAATTAGCATAACATATGTTCCAAATTATCATACAAATATATAGATTGATCTAACCGTGTACCGGCAGGTGCGATGTTACAAACATTCACAAATTACTTGTCTCCTGACCATCA
>NW_025934399.1:0-158427 GCF_000764305.2 Hyalella azteca | reverse complement strand
TTTAGTAAATATACGGTTCTTCAGTGTGGTTTATCTATACCTGGTCACTTGAAAGTAGTATGTTACGATGGCCCACAACAACTACAGCCCTCAAGTTTGCCACAACGTAAATGACAACGATGCGCCATATAAAGAATTATATTTTCATTCCTGTTGCTATGGTGTAGAGACCAAATATTCCCTCATTGATCTAGTGTAGCAAATATTAGAAAAAAACAGGAAGCTTTCGGGGATGTTTGAAAAATCCATGTGGTTGATAGTTAGTACGGTTTTGGAAGCATTTTCCTCTTATTGAGATCATTGAATCTCAATTTTTTCCGAACTCTAAATTGCCCGTAAAATTTCAATCACTATCGACGGTGCTATTGTAAGGTGCATATTACTCGAGACTTTTTCTCGCATCTGTCTTAATTTTCTTTGATAATGATGCGAGAACTTGAGAATTGGCCTTACTTCTCATCTCGTGTTCAGAGGGCGCAATGAGGGAAGTGGGTGGGTGCCAAGGGGAATGGGTGGGTGCTGAGGGGAATGGGTGGGTGCTGAGGGAAGTGGGTTGGTGTTGTGTGAAACGAGGGCGGGGTGCAAAGGGATGTCGAAGAGAGGCCTATATAGTCTTGACTGGAAGGGTTGAGAAATTCAAACGTGAGTGGGGGAAGCTTCAAGAAATTACAGTTGAAGAAACAGGCGATGGAAATTAATGGACTAGGAAAAAAGATTACACCGAGTACAATAGGCGTCTGGAATGTATTATTAAATTGCAAGGGTAACTTTAGAGCGGCAAGTCAGGGACCTTTTTTATGGATGTTTTAGTGACGGAGGCCTACAGGCGAGGTCGAGTTGCAGGGGAGAGTCAAGCTGAAAGAGAACTTTTTATTGTTCATTTTCACTCGATTTTTATCGTTTGATTTTATTTTACCAATTATTTTTGCTAGCTTCTATAAATGAATTGAACATTGCAAATTGAAAACGTAGTGCTTCTTATAGTGAAAGAAACGAGCAGAAAAATGAATAAAAAACAAATTGTTGAAGTATCAAATAGTAAAATTTATATGATGGAACTTTCGGCTGACAAGAAGAAATTATTGGCAGTTGGCGCCTGCTTATAAATCTTATGTAAATCAAGAATTCATTAGTAAGCCTTTCATTTGTGCCAAAACGCAAATAATTAGGACTGAATTTTTAGTTGCAACAATCATTTATTTAATTTTCGATAGAAACAAAAAGATGAGTGATAATCAAACACAAAAAAATATTAATTCACCGGGAATACATATAAAGCTGAGAGCCCATTCAAGATACGTGCTCATTTTAAACTATTTCTCTACCGCATTTATGTTCTTCGAACAAAAAGAAGCCGAAAATTATTACTTAAGTCTCGGATTATGTTTTATTTATGTTCAATACACTCAATCTGTAAATTTTTTAAGTTGGCTAATAAATTCCATGTCCGAACTGAAAAGCCCAAAAAATTATTCATGCCTGTAGAAGTAAATTATTTCAGTCTTAAAATAATGCAGCGAGTAATTTGCATACTAGAAAGTATTAAATAGTGAAATAAAAATGGTAATTATTATTTCCAAAAATTATCGAGATATAGTGCCGAATTTTCTGACGAATTACATGCAATTTTCTCTGACGAAGCATAATTTACACCGGCAGGCAAAGGGTTACGTGGTCTAGATTAGCTCGCCTCAAGAGCTCTCGATCTATCATAGGAATAATTGAAGAGGCGGGAGTTTCAGATGGGAGTTCGAAGAGAATTTGGGATGAGAAAAATTCCAATGAGGAATGAACGTTCGCTCGAATCGCCTCCTCGGATGGAATGAAGGCAGCCGATTTTTCTAGAGGTGCGAATTGGAATTTAAAATTCTCCCAGTATTCTTCTCCATAAATCTTGTACAGCAAATTTACCGAAAAATGTACTAAATGAAAAAATAACGAATGAATAGCTATCCTAATTATTTGAAGGTTAAAGTATGCTATTTTTACCTGATGTAATTGATTCGAATTATCAGACTTGATAGTTGATCTATTTAAAATTTATATTTAAATGTTCTATTAGATTGCTATTTCGACGAAAAATGATGGCCCAATGCAAAAGGCGGAATTAACATTACATTTTGACAAAAATTACATTTTCGATTTATAGTAACTCGAATTAAATAAAAATGTCTTCGAGAAAATTGCTTGTATCTCCATTCAAGCCATTTCAAAATTCTTTATTGTAATTACTCGCGCTCTCGCAAATTTTGGATCATGTTTTCCCACTCTGAAAAGATCATTCTTCACACATCACTTCCATGTCATACGAATGACTTGATTGATTGCGTTTTGATTGATCGCGTCTTGATTGATCATCCCGAAATGACTCGCTGATTGCAATACCGGAACGAGACGGAAGCTTTCCAGGACATAATGAGAGATGAGAAGAAATTTGTCTTAACATCTCGGAATGTCAAGGAATCTTCAGTCGTTTCAATATGAATAATTAGACCTACAAATAAAAAATTGGGATAAATTAACATGAAGAGTAAAATAAACATTTTTGTGAATGCAAAATTCAAAATTAGAGAAGTTGAAGGCAATGTTTTCTTTTTATTAGGAAATTAATATCTGTTTATTTGAACAGAAGTTCAAAATAACTAATAAAAAATGTCTAAAGTAAATACTTTGCATCTTATAAAAAAAACCCAAAGGTCTTATTGAACGGGAATAATTTTGGGAATAGGCAAAATGACAGCAAAGTGACAAAATTTATTTAAATAATATAGTAAAATTTTACTTGTTAGCCAAATAAAAAAAGCAACAAATACTTTCAGTCCACAGAAAGTCGTCCTCAACGCTTTAGCAGGGCACTATTAAGGCTGAAATACCAAAATTTTGACTGAAATGAAAATATATATGAGTTCACCAGGCTCCTAACATAAAAATTCGCAGCCTTCCTGGAACTTTTTAAATTAAAAAAATAATAAAGACTATTTGAATAAATTAAATAAAATAATATGAAAATGGTTAAATGTAAACTGAATAAAACTTTGCTATATAAATCAAGGTAAAGAATTCCAATGCGGAAGGAACGGTGGGAGTGTGTGAACTGACAAACATGCGACTCGACCTCCGTGCGGAAGCAACTAATCCAATGACTGAACTTTTATGAATAAGCAAAATGACTCTGAGAAAATAAGCCTCTTTTTGTGCAAAATATATCAACGGATTGTGCAATTTACGAAAAACCTATCCATAAATTTTAGTTGTTAAGAAATGTGATCTAAACTCGTTTGAATTGCTTATCAAAAGAGACACTACATCTTTCTTATTACGGAGATGTCACGGAAAAAATTGCCGCTCATCTCGAAACAAATGCGACGAGAGAGGGCGATCGAGAGGGAACGAGGGTTCGAGGGGAGGAGTGTGGTAAGCGCTGAGAAACGCGAATGTGTGATGAATAAATTGGTGCATGAATAGAATTGACGGGAGAATATAATTAAGCGAGAATGTTAGCAAACGCACGAATAAATCGAAATAGGGAGTACAATGTTAAAAAATTATATTTTATTTGAAAATCGAATGCAGAGAATTAATTTCTCAAGGAAAGAGTACAGTCATTGTCAAAATTGGGGAATTGTGAAAAAGGTTATGAATTTATGTACGTGTTCTTCCTTCCTTTGAAGATAATATTCATTTAAAAGATTTAAGACTGCATAATAGACCTATAAGTGTTGAAATCGGTATCAACCTCGCACAGCTGGAAATAGAACGAGGAGTTCGAACAAATCCCAAGTTTGGATTTTTTAAACGGTTTAATGGCATTTAATGCTTATTTTTTTCTGGTTTCCTAATTTAAAAATTTTTTCTATCGTGAACGCATGACTATCAATCCAATAATCTCCTGAATAGTAAAACAATGCGCCTCTAACTTCGACTTCATTTTCTTCTCTGAAAAAAGTTAATAGCTCCACGGCGTTAAAACTTTCTCCACTGCTTTTTTTCAATGCACGCGTCATCTTCGCTTATAACGACAGCGCATTTCACTTCGTTGACAGCATCGGCGAAAGGTCAAAAATTGCATGCTTGGATTTCCAATCACGAACCTTGCAGTTCCACGAACAGAGTCTGTCACTTCGACTTCCGCCACACATGAACGCCTTCACTTCCTCAAAATCGCACTTCACTCGCTCTTCATGCAGCGAAAATGGGTTCAGGATTCTCATTTTTTGATCGAGAGTTTCGTTCTAGAAGCGAATCACTTTTTGAATTGAATGCCTGTCAAAGGTGGCAACTGCCAGCAGCAGAGGTGTCACTCACGGCAGCACGCGCAAAAAGTTTCGAAGATCGGAACTCACTGCCTCATTGAGCTGCGTACCTTGGCTTTGCGAGCTGCTAAAAGCGCATTTTTTATGATCAAAATAATTAAAATATAAATGTAAGTTTTATCATTTGATTAATCGATGCGCGTATATTGTAAATAATCATGACGTTAAGTTGTTCTTTAACATTCTGCTAAAACGTGGAATTTACGCAATTGATTTTCGCAGCTGTGCACTTCGTACGGATAGCCATCTAGATTCTATGCATGCGTTGCGAAAGATTATCGGAATACGCACTGAGTGGAATACGGTAAAAAAACGATACATGCCTTATTTTAGGAATAACATAAATTTTGATTCAACTTAATAATAACATGAATTAAATGCAGGATATCATCATTGTGTCTGAAAAATTGGTGCAAACGAAATATTTTATAAACAATTACTCTGGAATGCAAATCCCTAACAAAATCTAAGTTCCTGCTACAGTTATTATTTTATTTAGATCTCCTTATATATGAAGATATTTTTTTTTAAATTACTGCCGTATCGCATGAGGTTTAACTTCCTAAATGTCACCTAACCAAAATTGAAAGAACATTGGTTAAAATACATCCACATTTTATATAATATATATACAAGTTTAAAAATTGTTAGTCATGAAACAAAATGGATTGTCCTCATTTCCTTACTAAGAAATGACTACGGATATGTAAATAGGAATTGTTTACGGTACATTCCAGTGCATTTATTTATTTATTTTTCATTTTTTAACGGTCTTAACGTGTTTTATTCAAACATGTGTGTCCTGTATAGTCAGCAATTCTATTACGTGATTTTTTCTGGGATACTGAGCATTTTTGAATTTCAAATAAATCAGTCTTGGAAAAAGTCAATACAGTTCCACTAGATAAACGTTACACCTTCAGTCAGTCGCTCGGACTTGCCTCGGCTCATGCAGCCTATCATTCGCGTCTTTCGATTATTTTAATTTTTCATCAAGCGTGGCTCCACAAAACCATTCGTAAAACGGAAGTGAGGCAGGAAGAGCAAAAGTGGGCTTGGCAGAAGAATGACCCACTTCTGCTTGGACAAGCAGAAGTGGGTCATTGTGACTCGCTTATTCAACGCATACACAATAATAAATAGCCACTAGAACTAGCATTTCCTAGAATAGTTCCTTCTCAAGAGAAAAAATATTTCAATTCCCATCTGACCGAGCAATTCTAATATCATTTCACAATTTTCATTATTTGCACATAATCAAGCAGTATATTACAGACAGAAATTCCGGAACGTCGCTTACCTGGAGGCCTTGGTAGCTCGGAAGCGTGCGATCTCACGAGAGATGCTTTGCATTTTACCGACGCTGCATAAAGTCTTTTAAGTGAATAAAGGCGCGGTGCTAAACAATGCTCCTGACGGCCATCACGAGTTACGGGGACACTTTACACAGGCGCCGCACCCCAAACATTTTCTCCGTGTTACTTATTCGATTTTCAGGTTCACGTTGGTTCAGGACGGTTCCCTTTATTCCTGATACAGAGTGGTTCAATGATGGTGGTCTTCATCACAAAAATGTGTTAGAATGAGGTTCTTCGAATTCATTTCGTAATTAATTGTACAAAATAAAATTTTAAATCAGTGATTTGAATTTGTCACTTTGAGACAACTTATGATCTCGAATAACCAAGAAGTCTGAATTCGACTGTACTCACACATGATTTAGTCTCGATGAAGAAATTAACCTTCTGCCGCCTGACATGAGTAACCGGAGCAATATTGTCACGAGCCTACTTCCCTAAAAGGATACGTTCTAGTGAGCGCAAAATGACTTGCACTGATAGTTGCCGCCACGTATACGACAACTTTAAATGTTCTCTGTTGCGTACAAACGTCTTCAGTTTGTTACACTCAATAGTTTACGTATAATTTAAGTTGAAAGTTATGTTCCCGAAGAGTGACACTCGGCTGTAGAGGGTTAAATGAGTAAAAAGCCAATAAAACAGCGTTAATTTTTATGCGTCACCTTACTACTAGTAACCATCGCCACCGCAGTCTTGAGGGAAAGAGCGCAAATAAACCTTGATGTTTATAAATTTTATATTACAACTATTTACGTAGAATGAAAGCAAGCAACCAACGCCTTTGAAAATAGCACCCGCGTAAAGAATCGCACGCAGAGGAAGAAACAAAGTAGAAAATTGAAAATAAATCTATCATGTCAGTAATTTAATAAATTATTAATAAAAGGAACATGGAATCGAACAACGTGAGAATAAAAATTTTCCCCGATTTTTTACGTGTTCGGAATGCGAGCTAATCGCTCCATCATCCAGAACCTTTCAGTCGCTAATATGATGGATAATTTACCCCACTGAGATCTTAAACAACGCGAAAAATATAGGGAACAGATTTTGTGAAAGGAAATATCGTCAGTATAACTGTGTTACTAAACAAAGTAATTTAAAAAATCAGTTAAAATCTTAAGAGTTCATTTGATTAGGAAATTATTAATTATGTAATTTTCTTGTGTAGATGCAAATCGCGCTTGCATCTTATTTCAATACCGTTTTCGTTTCATTAGGTGATAACTCCGGTAAGCCCATTCTTAACCATGCAAATGCTGACATTTTTAATGAAATAATATCCGAAAGATGTGAATGCATCTTTTATGATTGCGTCTCAGTGGGCCTAGTAAAGAAGTCTTGCATCCATGCGATGGATTCATTAGGAAGAATATGATCCGCTTAGAGCAAGAAATTAGCTCCTCGGGAGAGACGTTCAGTCACTCCGCGTTACAGGCTCCAAGTGTGCCATTTCAGTCAAAAGGCTTCTAAGTAATTGAGAATTGCGGTCTTGTATTGCTTGCCTAGGCTAATACCAGCATAATTTACAACAGAGTTGAGTCAATTTTCAGAGAGTCGCATATTTTTTTTTTTACTTCCGCGTGAAATTTAATGAGCATTTTGGTGCCTGTTAACTAAGGTAATTATAAACATTTTTAGTAGCTATTCTACTTTTTTATATACAATCTTGAACAAATACTATCACCTAGAATACTTGTGACCGAATGAACAAAATATTAATATACTACAAGTAGACAGATAAATTTTGAAGTGAGTTAGAACAGTTTTTTTTTCACAGGAAGCCCACGCTGATGTGTGATTTGTTCATAGTTACAAATTTTGTTTTCGTTTTTAGCCGTCGTTAAAGTTCAACCCAAAGAGTAATAATGACAAAATATTTTAATTTCAAAGGAACCCCACGAAAAACCACATTTAAAGGAAACCTTATACTAATAATTAAAACAGTTTGATTAATTTGATCATCGTTTGCATCGATTGCAGCTTTCAGTGACCAGGTTCCCCGCTTCACGATATAAAATTTTCTTATGACATGCAATTTGTTGTTTATGCTATACAGTGAATAAATGTAGAACCGAATTTTTGTACAATTTTTAAATAAGCAGATTATTACTGTCTAAAAAAATCATTCAAAACTTCTATATTCTAGGACTTTTTCCCGATAAGAATATTATTTAATTCTAGAAATACCCATTATGAAATTCTCCAGTCCACAATTTTATTTAAAAAATTAGAAATTCTATCTTCGATCCGAGATACGGAAGCGATCCGCATATTCGAGCTGCAGCTGATTACGTCTGATGCAGCGCTGAGCCCTAGGGATATTTTTTCCTTAGGCTTATTTGATGAGGTTCAGTCTAAGCTTGAGGCCTCGCAAAGTAACCTCATTTCAAGGTAAGGCGCTCGTCACCCTTCTATGATTCACATGATTTGCTGTCGCATCAGGATGAGGGGAAACGTAAGCCCGAAACTATTGATTTCCTGCCAATGTTCGGATACATTTTCTGGGCCTCTCACGCTTTTCAATTACCGCTTGATATCCTCAGTGAGTGGAAAATTAAAGCTACTTAGTGTCTGTATAATTTAAATACTAATCGTCTCAACTAATTTTGTATGTGGTTATCGACAATAATATCATAGATACAATAATAATACTCCTATGATTGCTGTTGGTCATTAAATCGAAAACACCAAGGAAAGTTTGAAAAAATATATATAGTTCAATGCGTAATTTTAATATGAAATTTTTAATTACAGATGATCTGATTGGAAACTGATCACCCATTGCATATTCGTAAGCGCTTATTGTGACATTCAGGATTTCGTTGCACGCACATAGCAAATTTTCTGTTTGTCCCGTTTCCCAAGTGGCAAAAAATAGGATGGGCGTTGCTATGGCAATGAATCTTGACCTCCGTTGGTTGGTTCCATCATGATTTTTAAACCAGTTTTCTCGTAATATTCAATTCTAGAAATATAATTCCAGATTTTGGTTCTTAAAATTAGGGACGAGCAAAAATTAGTGAAATCACAGGCAAAACGATAATTTTTTTGAATGTAATAAAAAAAAATTTTTTTAGATAACATAAAATTTTTTTATGTTATATAAAGCAGAGTTTGGTTTGTGAAATTTTCTTGTTGCTGCCAATTCACGCTGATCAAATGTCGAATTATGCGCAAGGGATGCGTCAAAACGATCAGTACAAAAATTTTGATACACGGCATCATTCGGTATTACTCAACGCCCTAAGATACCTCAGATAACACACACCCAGTGTTCATTTAGAGACGCCAAACAATGGCCATGCTGCAAGCATCACATTTGTCGTCTAACAAGTGCCACCCACCAGCGAAACCGAGAAATTATCTGAGCTTGCCAAGGCTCGAACCCGCGGCTAGCTCCTCTCATCTCGGTGCTACTACATTGGGCATACAGTGGCGTAATTCTGGCGCTCGATTCTTGACTCGTAAATTCACGTGAATTTAAAAACAACTAGGAATTCTCAAAAATGGAGCTTGACATCGGAAACTTTTACTTTCAATACATAATGAAATTTTGTGGCATTTGCTTTGATTGTAAATTCTTGATATTTACGAATGATGTAAAATAATTGGCTTAATTTTTTGGAGTCAGCTTCCAATGTTTCAGAAGATTTTATTTGCAATTTATAGATGAATTTTTTGGGGGACTGAAATGAATAAGATAATAAGTTCATGACGTTTGCAGTAAATTCTGGTAATTTTATTTATGAATTTCACTGGCTTGAAAGAATTAGATATATGGCGAGTAATGTATTTTGTGCAAGTATAATATTATTATGATTTCGATTAATGACTTCAATAAATTCTGGTAATTTTATTTGTGAATTTCACTGGCTTGAAAGTATCTCTCCCTAAATCCATGTTGAAACGATTAAGATGGTGTAAGCGTGATTAAAATAATTTGTCTTCATGTAAATGGGCAATCATTAACAATATTTAGGGAGAATTCCAACACAAACGCTGAGTGAGGAACGAGTTTTATGAGTTAAAAAGCTGTCAATCGAAAAGTTATTCAAAATGTCCTCACGTACACGTCAAGAAAAACCGTATTTTACACTATGGAGGATGCAAACCTTAATTGCCTTCTCACTGAAAATTATATTATTGAATTATGTTGTATAATTATTATCAGTATTATTGAATTATAATTCATCTTCTTTCATGATCTCTTACAATTTCAGGTATTCTGATGAATTAGATATATGGCGAGTACCGGTAATATATTTATATTTTGTGCAGGTATAATATTATTATGATTTCGATTAATGACTTCAACCAAGATAGGCATCATTTGTTAGGTTCTTCAACAGCAAACATAGAAAGGAGGAAGTGAATTAGTGGAACAATTAATTTCATTCCATCTAAAAAATTCTATGTATTGTGAAAAAAAAGAATACGATTAGATTATATAACATTATTTTTATTTAATTATGATCGGAATTGTTCGTTCAGCATGAAAGCAAGCTAAGCAAGACGACTTCTCTGAATACACAGTTATTTACAATTGTTATTTCATAATTTTTTCACCAATATAAAAGTTCTGTCGACTCTAGATCAAATACAGTTATGAAAACTCCGTAATTTTGATAAAATAACTGCGTGAAAGTTGGATTACTTGACACTTAAATTACGTCAATCATATCATGTGAAATGAAAATTTTTGATATGTAATGTGAAAAATGTTCAATAAAACATAATGTTTCCTTCTAATTTCGACGAAGTAAGGCAGCAAAATCATTTTAAATCAATGTATTTCTAAGTTTTATTCTGCAGTGTGAGGCAGAAAACTCCTAATAGCAAAATTTCATTCATGTTTCAAGCAGGTCTACCGACCATTCACAAATCCTCTCGTAGAGTGATGACGTCACCCTTTAGAGTGCCGTCGATGCCATTCATTGATTGGCCCCCGAATTCTATTGCCTTTTACCGAAGTCAACAAATTGCAAAATTCTGATCTTATAAATCATTCAATGCTTTCAAAACTTTTCATGTTACTAAAACTTATTCACATCTTTTAACCTGCGAAAACTAAATTTCGAAATTCCATTTAGTTAACGAGATACGCGTTCAAATAGATGCGCTCTATGATCCGTCAATCGTGTATTTGGTAGTCGACTTGAAGCTGCACTGCGATTGGAGCTATTGAAGTGGCTCGAGCCTATATTTATTGTAGTTTTCTGCAATACAGCCTTCAGCAGCGTTTATGATGGAATTGATATCTTCCGTGCTCAAAAGCCGTTTCTGGAGACAAGTTATTTTGCAACTAATTAATTATTTTCAGTCTGATTTGCCATTAAATCTGGATATATTGGAAAAAATTGGGTGCGTGGACGCATTCATTGACACAAGCGCTGGGTTTAAAGCCGCACTGTCATTGGGTGGCGCTCGGCAACTCTTCTGAACTCCCATCTTTTAACTTCGCCGCTCGGTGCGTTCTGCGATTTTTACACACAATTTTCGCTAGCGTCTTGGGATTGAAGTGAACTCTTCGCTCTGAGTTGTTCGCTAGCATGGCTAAGACTTCAGTGCAAGGAAGATAGTGGAGAGAAAACGCAGTTGGGTGTAGCCAGGGAGTATTTATTGTCGTCGTCGCTGTAAGAAAAGTTAATTTCTTGCATTGGAATAAGATGACTCTAAGCTGATATGTTGTTTACCTACTTTATTGCAGTTCAAAAATTTGGCTCTGAATTATTGTAAACCATTCTTATTAAAAAAATCCTGTTATATCGAACCTACTTTTAATGAAATTTTTTGTAACATTGCCTCACTAATACACTAATAACAGAGAGCGCATTTTCTCGTCGACGAAAACGTGGTCACGGACGGACAGACGGACAGACAGATGGACAGATGGACAGACGGACGGACATGATGAGCACAATAGCGCCTTTTTTCCATAAACGAGAAAATGGGCTAAAAATATCAAACTACTATAAAAAAAGTTATTGCAAAAAATCTTAATTTTGTAAATAGTTTTAACAGAGGAAGCACGTTTTGATTATTTATGTGGCTTAGAGGCCAGATGTTTTTCTAACCAGTTTCGATGACTGGTGAGGAAAATTTTTGAGCTTAGGAAAATTGATATCTGTGAGAAATAAAGGGTTCAAATTCTATAATACCGCGCACAAACAAACCATAATACATCAGTTATTGTCTTGAGAGTTCAGCAAAACAATGTAGGAAATTTGAGGTGATCTTTCATTATTGCATATTATGGTATCTCAATATATAAATATACGAATGAATAACAGAGAAATGAATGAAGAACAACGAATATTAGTAAAAAATAAGGAAGTTTACCTAATACAGTAGATAGGTACAATTCTTGATTTCTCATTATGACTGTAGAAATTTTCAATACTATTATATATAATGAATAAACATCAAATCGACAAATAAATAAATCACATGAATGAATGTTACATTTAAATATCATGAGTTTGGCCAGTATATTTTGTAATTGAATTATCACTTTTATTCATTCACTTATATTGATCGGATTGACCTTCATCTTGCATCGAAAATATTTGTATTAAATATGTTATTGAATGAATATTTTTAATGATTTCATTTCATAATGAACACGGGTTGCATTGTGACATAAGTCGAGAGCAAATCCGATCGTTCGTTTTGAATATTAGTGCTATAAAGCCAGTGTTCATCGTGTAAAAAGAGTCATTGTAACTGATATTCACAACACGAAACAATCAGAACAATCGAATTGGAACTTGAATATGCATCAAAAAGATAACCAGTGTTTATCAGGGGGAAAAAATTCACTAATATTGCCAATAAAATCGATCGAATTGGACCATCGTCTTGTATCACGGAAATAAAAGTTTACTGTCGACGTCGACGTTGAAGTTGCAGGATCTGGGCCCGAATTGTCATGTCTGATGCTGCGTCTGGCAATTGGTTGCGGCTGCCTGGCTATCTGATTCCTGTTAGTGATAGGCTTGTAATAAAAAGTTCTAAATGGCCTCACGGCCACGTAATGTATCCTAACTGGCCCAACGCTGAACCCGGGCTCATCGCTCGGTGGTTATCAGGTTGTATGAAGATACGCAGGCTGGATTTAGGTTCGCTCCAAGCTGTTTTGCTTAAAATGGGAATGTTGAAACGACTCACTTGGAACTGTTCGGGAAATGAACAAAAATGGAGCCTGGGGCTTTGTAGTTTTTGCACTGTGGTATCCTGATCGACCTGTGTTCGGGCGAACACATGTTGTGTTTTCGATGGGAAAGCAAAAAGAAAAATAACGACGCTGGATTAAAATAAAAAAAATTCTTTACAATTTTGTCACTTAGCCGGCCTTGGAAATTTGATTCGAGTCCGGATTGCTTTATTAATATTCAAATAAGATCATCTTTCACTAAATTTAACAAAAATGTTAATAATGGTAAAATCAAGATAAATTTCATAATGACATGGACAATGATACACTCGAGAAAAATAAATAATATCCCGAAAATATAAATGTATGTTAATTATTTGCGTTGAATTCGTTATAAGTCAATCATTTCTTGGATAACTATAATCAAGACTGGAAACCCAACAGCTGGAAGCAATGATCGAACTGATTCTTAGTTCGAGACACGAGTTCGGTCCAAATTCCCACTCCCAATTTGAAAATCAACGAAGCTCCAATTCCCAATTACCTTTCGCTGCCTCCGGAATCCAGGAACGGTTGGCAAATGGAATTCCATATTGGATTAAAAAACTCTCATGTTTTGCTTTACGTTCCATTAGTCGCCGATTTTGTGAAGTCGAAAGGATCAAAATGGTTTGAAATGTTGAAAAGAAATAAAATTTTTTTAGTAGAACATCAAGTATCTTCTTTCATATAATGATAGTTTTATATAATGCACTTTTTAGATGAAAGATTGGAAAAAATGTTGAGTAAAATTCTTGAATTATTATAGTTTCCACGTTTTTTCAAAAACTGCAAGCTTCGATGTGAATGTCATTATGCTCTTCTTTCATAGAGTAAAAATATGTGAGACATAAAACTAAAAACACTCTAGAATTGCTGGTTTACGAATATTCACAGTGAACGAACAAAAATTAAACCTGAACGTGTTGCAATGAGAACTATGTTCTAATTTCGCACTAATGAGTTTGTTTTCTATATAGACTAAGTTGAAAAGTTAAACTTAATTTGAATTCAGCAGAACAAAATCTTTTGGATTTTCATCGCGCCTTACATTATTTTTCGTCAATTTCGATTAAGTTTATTATGTGCTACCATCAGGGCAACGGTTTGGAAATTTGAGAATAAGTTTGAAAAGTTTGGTAAAATTAGAAAAAAATATATTGCCTTTCCAAAAGCAAATTTGAAAAATAAAATGTTAATGTGTAATCAAATATTATGAAACAATCAGATGCCATATTAAAGTGAGATAAAATGAAAAAACTAGATCAGAATTTCATCAAAATAAATAGAGAAAAAGGTACATTAAATCATATATATATTACTAATTTCACGATATATTTAATCACAAGAGCTAGACGACTCAGGAGCGCGATCTCCGAGCAGCGACAATATAGCAGTCTCTGCATAATGCAAAGGCGCCATTAGAATGTGCGCTCTGCGGCAGCCGACAGAAACGTACGATTTTATGAAGTTTGCCCCAGGGTGATAGATTGATCGCGCCTTTGAAAGTCAAGAAACCTCCAGCTTGAATGCGTCTATTCTTTGCATCAAAGTGAGCTGGGAATTAATAAAGATCTTCTCCACCAAGGAAGTAGTTCCAAAAAATAAAAATTCAAAGTAATTTATGCATCGATGACAATGAATGCTTGAAATTCTACGAAAAAATACACTATTATCGTCTTCGAAGTATTTTGTGCTGCAATATGGATAAGAATAATTTCTATAACAATATCTAATTTGGATCGAATTTCACTTTATTTTAGTATTTAAAATTTCACAATTTTACTATTTTATTGTACAAAAACGGAATGGAGTTCAGCAATCCAACGCAGTTTGAATGCTATATGTATTGTGGTGCACCGTTGAATTAGGCCCGCGTATTTTACATTCAAATTAGTCATGTATTACATTTAACATTACCAATGTAAGTACACTAAATTCTAGTATGTATTGCGCAAATTATATCTAGGAATGAATATTAAAGCATATCAGTCTCTTACGTTAATATATATAAATTAATTTTCTTTCATTCAACACTAGAATACATTCGTTAGCTACAGAATTTTTGCACTTTCGTTGGTAGGCATTGGCAGCACAATCATCGAATTGCCAGAAGAATGTATGAAGAAGCTACAACTTTCTTCAGGAACTCAAAGACTTGGCTTCAGCTTGATAGAAAACGCTGATGAAAAATTAGGATCAAATTAGTTTCGCAAATTACGGGCGAATTTCAATTGGGGTTAGAAGGCTGGCGTGGCGGGGATTGCACAAGATCCGCATTTGCGGCATCAGGAGTCAAAAACATGGAATTGAAGTTGAAACTTGAGTTCTGTGCTGCTTTGGTCGATTCGGCGGAATTTAGGGCAATAACAAGACGTTCAGAAAATCATGCTAGGGAAAACACAATAAATTACGATTGAAGCGACAACTTGGGCTTGCACTAGAGTAATAGTTCATAATTTCTTCAACAACTATTAGTGAATATAATTATAATAAAATACAACTTTAATGAAAAAAAATATCACGAAAAGCACCTGTAGAGAATCCCTGATCGTGGCCAACAATTTCCGTCATAGCAGTAACAAGGCTACAAAATATGGCATAAAAGTAGAGCTCCATGTAAAATCAATATTGCATTTTTTCTCTGGAAGTTGTTCTTTGAAAGTTTGGCAATAAGCTTTGGTGCCGAGAAGCTTGGCTGCTCCTATACGAGCTCTCGAGACCGTGCGCTAGGTAGGCGAGGCAGAATGGAGAGTGTGCATGATAGTGAATAATAGTGAATGGTAGTGAACGAGAGTGAAGGTAGTGAGAAAATGAGTGGTGGGTAACTGGAGTAAAGAAAGTGAGTAAGTATAACAAGAGGACCGATGAAGTGAGGGGTAACTGGAGTAAAGTGAGTGGGTGAGTACGAGGGGAGTGAAGGGTAACTGGAGTAAAGTGAGTGGGTGAGTACGAGGGGAGCGATGGGTAAGTGGAGTAAAGTGAGTGGATGAGTACGAGGGGGCATATGAAGTGAAAGGTAACTGGAGTAATGTGAGTGGGTGAGTACGAGGGAGCATATGGGTGAAGGGTAACTGGAGTAAAGTGAGTGGATGAGTATGAGGGGGCATATGGAGTGAAGGGTAACTGGAGTAAAGTGAGTGGGTGAGTACGAGGGGGCATATGGGTGAAGGGTAACTGGAGTAAAGCGAGTGGGTGAATACGAGGGGGCATATGGGTGAAGGGAAACTGGAGTAAAGTGAGTGGGTGAATACGAGGGGTATATGGAGTGAAAGGTAACTGGAGTAAAGCAAGTGGGTGAATACGAGGGGGCATATGGAGGTAAGGGTAACTGGAGTAAAGTGAGTGGATGAGTACGAGAGGGCATATGGAATGAAGGGTAACTGGAGTAATGTGAGTAAGTTAATGAGTGCAGAGTGCAGAAAAGGACGTAGATGAATGACGTGAAAGAGGATACGAAAGAATGCATGGGTTAGGTGGACAGGCCGAGTATGTAAGTTGTAAACGTAGGCGCTACAATATTTTGCCATTGAATGTGAACGATCAATCTTTAACATATAATTCGCCTACAATATACTGCGGAAGAACAACTCGCATATCTTGTAAAAAAAACTGTCAATAGCTGAGCAGCTTCACTCTGTGTCACAGACTAAACAGCTACTTGGGGACAGTAAGAAAAGAGGGTTGATTTACTTTCAGAAGAGTTGTTCCAATAACGAAATAGCTCTGCCGTTCCACTGGCCTGATAATACTTCCATCGTTATTTCCGTTACTTCCATATGAGCCTTTTCAAAACTTCCATTGAAAATAGCTTATTGCTGGAAATATTTGATGAGATTGGAGAGAAAAACATCAACTGGAAAAAGGAAAACAGTTGTTGCGGAAATATCATTAGGAAAGGACAATGGAGAAAATGAATAAATAATCTTTTCGCAAGGTGAAAAATTTTCTTCCTGAATGATTTGCCCTACTTTAAACAATATAATCAAGCTTAATTATATTATGCTGCTATTCTATTTTCATCCTTTTTATCTATTGCATCTACCATATTTATATCAATCAAAAAGGCGTATATATATATCAATCAATTTTTGCGCCGCACTTCAAGCGCCCCGAATTATTTGACCGCTTACAAGTTGCTAAGACAAATCTCGTCTTCTTAATTGATTGGCTTCTTTCAAGCTGCCAATGCAATTTATTTCACCTCAATTATTATAAAACTTCCAACTGCCAAGGCTCGTCTTTTCGTTTCAATATTTTTGCTGGTGGCAAGCTGCGTAGGTAAATATTTTTACATTAACCATTATAACAATTACAAGCTGCCAAAGAAAAAATTTCCAGCTTAATTATTCCACCGCTTGTTAGATGCCAAGGCGAATCTTTTCGTCTCAATTCTTCTACCGCTAACAAGCTGCCAAGCCAACTCATGGAGTCTAAATTAATTGTAAATTAATTTAGACTCCATGACTGTCAAGGAAAAACTATCAAAAACTGCCAAGAAAAATTATTAAACTGTTTGCTACCTGTCAAGGAAAATAATGTCATCTACATAATTCGACCCTGTGTAAGCTGCCAAGGTAAATCCTTTCGTCTCATTTATTCGACCGCTGGCAAGCTGGCAAGACGAATCTTCTCGCCTCAATTATTCGACTGCATACAAGCGTTCAAGGCAACTATTGTCTTCTCAATTGTTTGACTGCTTGCAAGATTTCAGCGCGAACATACGGCACGAATGAGTCGACTTGTGTAGCTTCATCATTCTCTTATCAGCAGCGGATCACCCTCTCCTGCGCAATGCTCCCAATTTCCTGCACAATCGGTTTTTTATCGACAAAATAATCGGGCAATTTGTCTTATCAGCAGAGCGACTGTTCTCTGGGTGGCTCCTGCCACGCACCCGTTCAACGTGACTTGAAATACGCATTGCTAAATTCCCTGAAGTTTTTAATTCATGCCGAACCTTGCTTGATAAAAAAACATTCAATTATTACGCCAAACAAAACTTCTCATGCCGAAAAATCTTGGTGCTTAGTTAAATTACCTAAGAAATTCATATTATTTTAGGTAAATTACACTAAAATTTATATCTCTCGATGCAATTTACTATAAAACTTGACATTGCATACCGAAAATTAGTTTTTAAATTCACATTGGGTGTAAAATAGTTCTGGCTGTACAAATTGTTTGAGGTAAATTAGCTGTAAAAATTTATTTCGTTTGTAGCATAATAAAACAATTTACTAACAAGCTATGAAGTTGTGCGTTGGAAGACAAAATTAATTAACAGGGAAAAAAATTTCGAATTATTTGTGCTGGTTCAATTTCTTTCCAACAAATATTTGAACTTCGAGATATTGATTTATAGGTTATAATACTAATACTCTCAATATTAGTTATAATAATCTCAAAAAAAGTTATATTAATCTCACTATAAGTTATAATAATGGCAATAAATTCAGGTTAATAATGGTTAGTAAATTTTGAATTAAGAAATACAGTTTTCATTAATTCTGATCGAACTTATAGACCGAGTGCGGTGCAGTCTCCCCTAAGAGGGCGGGCTAGCGAACCATGTTCGAGTTTGTCTGAACAATTAGGCTAAAGTCTGGCGCCACCAATGAGTTATTTGAATGCAAACCTAATTACTGATTTCTGGAGAGACGTCTTATCGGAGAGAAGGTGATTAGCGTAGCGAACGACTTCGAGGGATATAGCGTCAGTCATAAATTATCGATGAAATTAACAAATTTACAATAAATTTTATTTCACTTTTTTCTTCACTGTCTATAGCCAGTCTCTTATAAACGTAGTTTGCAATAATGTAACAATATCTATATTCCAAGCCTCTTCATTGATATAGGCGGACTTTTTCGTCCTGAATCATTTCAAAAATCTAGATATTTTAGGCACCAGCGAATTAATGGAATTATATTACTTTTCATGTAAAAATTACCTTTGTAAAACAATAATCAAGAAAGTGAATGAGAATTTGCAATTAAGTTCTCGAAATCCCTTGATTGAGAGTTCTCCCTTCAACAAGGAATTTTACGACGCTGAGATGAGTCTGAGCAAGGGCATGAGTATGCAAATGAGAAGTTTGACTTAGCGCTTCAAAATAGCGTTTACAACACAAGCGACGAGTCGAAGCAGAACTTGGATGATTTAGTCAAAGAAAAATTTAATTCTAACTCGGAAGAAAAATTCTGAATTGTACCCTAATGCGATGATTTTGATGGAGAGATTCTTCACATCGGCAATTATTCTTTTTTTTTTACTTAGGTTATAAAAAATGGAAGAGAATTAACTTGCCGATCACTGGAAGCCACTAGGATATTATTACTTTAAGTTTGTAGCATGGATGTCAAGACATATATAATAGTTATATTGTTACTAATATCAGAATCTGAAAAATAATAATACCTACAATAATACCTACAACCTAATATTTTACAACACATGTCACAAATTTTAGTTCGATTCCACAAATTCAAAATTTTGAATATTTAAATGAATGGAATAAAATGTATAAATATACAACACTCGATAGTTTTATCCTTAAATAAATACTAATTTAGACTTTGTCTGCAAACACCAGTATTGGAAATATCATATTATTTTATATTTAATATTTAATAATATTACGACACGTCAATATTAATATTAATATTACGACAGAGCATGGAATGCGGAGGTAGTTCGTTAGGCACCATAAAGATCGAAATTGACCGATAGAGAGTGCAAAGTAAATTGAAAAATCATTTATAAATATAAAACAAAATTTTAAGTGTGTAATGAACAGCGTGATGATGTTGAGGAAGAAGGGCAGGGCTGGTGGCATGACGTTTATAAACTATAATCATAACTGCGCTACTGAATGAATTAACTGTGACAATGAAGACTTGGTAATAAATTATCAAGATTGTATATTAACATATAACATAGATTTTTTAATCAGAACTGCGCTACTGAATGAATGAACTGTGACTATGACTATAATGACTTGGTAATAAATTATCAGGATTTTATATTAATATATAACATATGATTTTTAGTCAGAGATGAGGACTTCGATCTTAAGGGGGGAGGTTGGGGAGGCAAGGAAGCGATAGCATGAATACTTGATAATAAATTGTAATTATTTTATATTAATATATAACATATGATTTTTAGTCAGAGATGAGGACCTCGATCTTAAGGGGAGAGCTGGGAAGGCAAGGAAGCGGTGGCATAAATACATGGTAATAAATTGTAATTATTTTATATTAATATATATCATATGATTTTTAGCCAGAGATGAGGACTTCGATCTTAAGGGGGAGGTTGGGGAGGCAAGGAAGCGGTAGCATGAATACATGGTAATAAATTGTAATTATTTTATATTAGTATATAACATATGATTTTTAGCCAGAGATGAGGACTTCGATCTTGAAGGGGAAGGTTGGGGAGGCAAGGAAGCGGTGGCAAGTTGCACGGGGGATCAAGCGCGGCTGATTGGAGCCTCTTGCATAATTAATGCGGACGTGGAAGGGAACGTTCAGGCGGAAGCCAACGACACAAGAACAAGAGCAGCCTTCCAACGCCGGTCAGAATTTAGATGGACGTTAAAAATATGAGAAAATGTTATTCGGGACTCCCTTGCTGACGGCTAAGAGAAGTCGAATTGTTATTAATTCAGTCTCTAGATTCCTAGTGTCCTGTTCAGTCGCAATGATAGATAAACGATCTTTTGAAATGATATGTACACAAATAATCTTAGTTTATTTATGTATTAAAAAATTGAAAAGGTAAATCTGAATAATGAAATAATTAAATTTAGTAATAAATACTTCAACTTCTACTTCTGAGTGATGAAACGTCAAACTTTTTGTAAAAAAAATGTTTTTTTTGTCACGTTCAGCAAATTTAAGCAGAATCTTATTTATTTTGGTTCACTTGGAGTAACGTTCTGTTGAACAAATTTGCTAATTTATCTTTCAATGTATAGGAGTCCTATTTATCAAAAGCCTAACTTTTATATCATTCAATCGCGGTTTAATTATCTATGACCTACTCTTCATTCTCTCACGCGTATTTTAAAGTATAGGAATGGTTTATCTAAAGAAAACCCTATACCGAATCATTAATATTGAGATGAATATATCGAGCCGAGATGAAAATATGACGTTAGAAATTCTCACTATAATAGATCCACATTCGACCGTTGATCTGCAACAGCTTCACCTTTACTACCCTGAGACTACAGGCTCCATCAGAAGTTGTTACAGAAGTATTGTTAAGAACAACAGAAGCAGTTATAAGCAACAACATCCAATACGACACTGTCAGCAACAGTAACGTTCACAGCTGTTACCCCCAATGGCAGCAGCAATATCAGCATCCGACGCACCAACGTACGCAACAGTGACATCCACAGCTGTTACCCCCTGTGGCAGCAGCAATAACAGCATCCGACGCACCAACGTACGCAACAGTAACGCAAACAGCTGTTACCCCCTGTGGTAGCAGCAATAGCAGTATCCGACGCGCAAACTTACGCAACAGTAACGTCAACAGCTGTTACCTTCAGTGCAGCAGCAATAACAGCATCCGACGCACCAACGTACGCAACAGTAACGTTAAAGCTGTGGCCAGCACCAGCACCAACACCAGCATCAGCAGCAGCGGCATAACTAGCGTCGGCAAGTCCCTTCAGCATCAACACTTAATCCAAATATGACGGTTGATTAACTCCCGTGTATGTTGACGCTCGCTTTGCTTTTGTTAGCCCAGCTTGCTGCCGTTAAATATTAGCCAGAGCTTGACATTGGGCCAATAGAACAAGCTCTGGGACACCCCGTCATAAGCAAAGACAAACTTCGTCTCCCTGCTCTCTGAAATAAAGCAATCTGTCTCTGCTAGCTTCGAGTGATGTTAACTCCAATGGAATATGATGATACTGAGCCTTTCTTCAAATATCCAGGGCTCGGCGGTACACATGCTTCGTGCACATACAAGATTTCCCAGGCAACTTAAAGGCCATAAAAAATGTTCCATCAAGGCACTTGGGGTCAAATGGGACAAATTCACGAATTTTACAGACGACCTGGAGTTTCGTTCGTTGTGCACACTATATATAAGTCCAACTAACTAATATTGGGCTTATATTGATTAATACTCAACGATTTTTTTTTTCATGCTTTTTATTTCTCGTTTTTTTTTTCTTTCTGTTACGCCATCAAGTTAGTTAGGTCACGCCATTCAAGTTAGTTAGGTTACGCCATTTTTCCGTCCAAATCGCTTGGACAAAATAAAAGAACACATTTTATAGTAGGAAAAATGAATAATTAAGATTAAAAGAGTATTGACTAACTTTGTTTGCCGGAATCTTAGCGTCTTCACATATCCACAATTGTAGTTTTTTTTCTCGAGCGAATACTTCAAATAACACTAAGAACAATGCGCTCCCTTCAACGATCATCACAATATTAAATACGATGAATCCTTTCTATTAAATTCATTGTTTTTGTATGAAGCGAGAGTGAACACATGAAATAGATTTGTTGAATTTCGTAAATTTCTACTTATTCCTACACAGCATATTTTTTCGATCTTTATTCTTGTCAAAGTAATGTTTCATTGAAACTAAAACTTTTGGCTGAATGATCCAGAGTATCCAAAACCTGTATTCCCTTTTAAATATTTGAAATGTTTTTAGACTATAAACAAGCCAAGATATTCCGCGATCACGATATAAGAATTTTTAAATTCTCCTGAGCATAAAAACAAATGTATAATATCATCCAATTATTTTTTGCGACCTTTAGGCTAAAAACTAGCGAAGGCATTTCGCAATCGCGATTTCAAATGACAAATTTCAATGAAAAATTTCCAACGTTGCAGAGTATCGAAAACATATTTCGCATTCAATTATTTTGTACAATATCCAGGCTGGAAACTAGCCAAGGTATTATTCCACTACCACGATTCTAAATAATAAATTTCTAGAAGAAAATTACACCAGCGACCATTGGTGGTCGCGGAGACATTGGACGTCGAGCGAAGGCCGGTCCTCCGTAGATCAGTTGTCCGGTAAGGAGTCCGGACAAGGGAGATCTGCCGGTCACCCGCTGAGACCCCATCTAACCTGAACTCAAGAGAGCCTAATGCAGCCTATAAAACACGGCCCCAACAATAGCTTCGCACCTGCCATGAAATACTGAGCCTGCTCCCAGCTTCTGATGAGATCAGATGCTATTTGCTATGCAATTTAAGAATGATTATTTCTAGGATAGTTATAGTTACAAGGACCTGCCAAGATATCTAGTGGGCAAGAGCTTCATGTATTGCGTTACGCAGTTGCAATTGAGGGAATTGGAAGACATCGACTAAATGTTAATAAATGGGTGAGAATAAAATAAATGGTAATTACAAAGTGCTTTAACGGCGATTCAATAATACAGTATATCAGAAGCTGGAATAATGAGACGGCAACAAAACGACATGTCCATACCGAACAGCCTATGTAACGTACGTTACCTAGCAAGATCATGGTATATAACTCTTATCAACACACACGGAAAACAATTTTCTTCAATGTAATATTAATAATTTGTGAAATAACACGAAAATGTTTAAAGCCACTCCACATTGAGATTCAAAAGAAAAATGCAACACATAATTGTGTCAACTTGAAAGCTGTTCACTGAAGTCGAGTGTTTAATGTAATGTGAGAGAAATAAAAGAATGTTGAAAAATCATCTCTATTTAAAACATGTCTTTGTGATGTTATTCTAAAATATAACATCATCTACGCTCGTATGGACTTTAATTATGTTATTATTATATCAATCACCCATATTACAATTAATTGCCTTCTTAGAATATCAATCATTTAATAGAGCGATTTATTTTCTTTTCGGCGTTTCTACAAGTTTCACCTTTCTATTTTTTCACCCTTTACTCATATTGACAGGTAAATTCATGTACAAATTGAAAGTTACATACAGATTGACTCATGTAAGAAATCCAACGCATAATTCACTTGACATAATTTATCGACAGCCAAAATGAAAACAAAGAATTGATCTTATAATGCTCGTCGTTTAAGTTAATTTCTCTATATTTTTTTCTCCAATGAGTCGTATTATTGACTAAACCCTAAAAAACGGTGCAATTTGGATCAATTAAGAACATTTTTAAAACGAGCAATTTTCTCAACGCACTGCTCCCAGAATTCAGACGCCTTCATCTCGCTGGTTAACAACAACGGCTTTTCTGATAAATTCGTTGCGCACGCCTCAAGAAAATCATTGAATTTTGGGCTGTATTTTTTCATCGCATTCTCGATTTGCGTTTCTCCTTCCCGGCTGCTGAATACCGGCAATATTTTTGAATTCGGAACGCGGTGGCAGGATTCCATTCAGAGGCTCCCTTGATTGATTAAAAGCTAGAATTAAAAATAAACACTCAAGACAATGGCTTTGGAGGTTCGGGTTTTACTTCCAATGAGTGCGACTGCCTACAAGGAAGCGGGGGTGGGTGATGGAGGTGGGTGATGGAGGTGGGTGATGGAGGTGGGTGATGGAGGTGGGTGATGGAGGTGGGTGATGGAGGTGGGTGATGGAGGTGGGTGATGGAGGCGGTCAGATAATAGTGTGTTGGTGATGGCGGCGAAGGTGAAATAAATGATAAAACTGACGTGAGAAGATGATTTAAGAAGTGATGAAGAAAGTCGTGATGAAGGCACGTTATACATGGAAGGTGTGATGCAAACGAGCGGAGAAGGAACTGCCGAAGAAATTTGGTAGGAGAATGAGGTGAAATATGTCCGTGCCATGGACTAATGAATGGAAATAGATGAAATAATCTAGTACTTGATTTTTAATGAATTTCCGTAATTATCGTAGACAGTTTAAAGGGGTGACTCGAATTTTACATTATCATTCTGTTCGGGAACAATGCTGATTGAATTAAAATTTAGAATTCAATCAGCACATTCGGTACAGAGACCAATAATTCGTTTCAAAATTTCTTGATTTTTTGTTTAAAATAGACCTGCCGATGCTGAATTGACAGAACTCTTCGGTAGCTAGCCGAGTGCACGGGAGAAAGTGCAATCCTTTTCATATCCGGTGGAACCCAGGGATTGTAGAAAAGTTTGGCATTGCACCACACGCAAAAAATCCTAGTTGTCCTTTGAAGTGCGCTTTTTCTTAGTGTTGCAACGCTTATATCCGCCAGTACGTGGACTCGTATGCAGGTTCATCTCTTCAGTCGCCGCCCAGACTCTTTGGAACTCTACGGAATAATCCCGCCCTGCATGAAAAATTACTCCCAGTTAGAAATCGAGTGTTAGGATCGGCAAAAGAAGCGTTGGATCACCGAACTTTCTTCATTAAACATAACTTTCATATATGATAGATGTTTACTTACAAATAGAGCATAATTAAGTAATTTCTTCCATGATATCAATGAAGGTTATAATTATTGAAGGTGTAACTTAGGCATTGGTCGTTTGGTATAGCAATCGAAACAGCCTTGGTCCCCTCGGCGTAACACATCATTCGCGGTTAGTCCTGTCAAAGATCGCCTGCAACAAAGCTCGGCTCGGCTCTCGTATTGTTCGACCCTCGTGCTGCAGACTAAGAGGCTTTGCATCGCCTCGGATTAAAACCAACGCCGCATTGACACCACAGCATAGAATCGGACGCCGTTCACGCGAGGTGCATGGGTGTAACATAACCGCAACAGTGCAAAAAAGATTTTTTTTGAATTATACACAAATTCCCGAGATGGCTCTAAAAAATCATTATCGTTAATAATTTATACGCGTATCTTTCTAGGGAAATGGCTTAGGCAAAATTCAAAATACTTGTTTTTGCCGTTGTTAATATGTATGAATTCTAATTGTTATTCTTATAGATTGTTTCCAGTTGATTGTAGAATAAAACATTTAATCTCATAGAAAGTTTAAAAGCCCTATATATGCAGGAGCAAAAGTTCCTTGTTGTTATATGTTTAAAGAATTTTTCTGAACGAGTATCACAGAAAAAATTCATTCGATGAATTGACTTTATGAGGAAAAATACTCCAGCTGATTGAAAAATTATATACTTTGAAATACAATTTCACTGTTTTTCTTCTTTTCGTTCCAGTGCAGGTATACTCCCTGATCATTTGGAATTTCACGATAGCTCGATATTTTCTCACGAAAGAAAAGAGTACCTATCCACCCTCAAAGAGTTACTATCCTAACCTAATGAGTTCCTATCCAACCAAGAGAAATCCATAAGTTCAAGAATTTCAGGCAAGCTATACATTTTCTCGGTATGTTTTCAATTCATACAAGACGAATTGTTCATATTAAAAATTTCCAACTTCCATTACCGCACCAATGTGCCTAAAGCTGACCGTACATAGAAATACTCTACAGTTATATTTTAATCTCGTAATCAGGGTGACTATTTTAAAGCTAGGCTCTGTGATGGCTCCCGCGTGAATATATCCTGCATCCTTTACTGGGTTCGCAACCTTTGATACCTGAGCCGATTGCATTGGAGTTGAATACGCGGCATTCCTTTGGCGATACTTCTTTGATGAGCGAGTAATCGTGCGCACGGATTTACGTGGTAATGCGTCGACAGTGAATATAAGGTGCCGCGGGAACGCAGTGCTGGAGCACATAAACCTATCTATCAAAAACCGTTGTAAGAACAGGGGCCATACTTTCAAAACTCGCTAAGTAAACGTAAGTACTTACGCTCTATTTTCTTGTCTACGATTGGTGGATTTTGCTTGAAAGGCCGTCAATGATTGGCTGGTGAACTTACGATCTCTTAACTTTTTTTGAAAGTATGGGACCTGGTCACCAAATCAAAGTGGACTATCGAACAGCGGTAGTGCTGAAAAATACTATTCTATACAAAAATATAACTCAATTCCCACTGCATGCACTGAGTGACAGAGAGTGCATTTTCTCGTCCGTCCGTCCGTAAAGTCACGGACAGACGGACGGACAGACAGGCGGACGGACTGACAGACGGACGGACATAACGAGCACAATGGCGCCTTTTTTCATAAATCAGAAAATGCGCTAAAAACATCTATTTAGACAGATTAATTATTACTACCATTTTTTTGGAGACAACCGTCTTATACTTCAAGTTCAATCAATCGTGTAATGAGCACATTAATTATTAATCTCAAATAATTAAATAATTACGGCATGACCTAATGTTGAACATTGACCCCCTGATAATCATGACAGATGCTTGTTAGGCAAAAAACTTCCCAACTTAGAACTATATCATGGTCTAAATTACTATAGTGGATTTAATTTTCAATCATATTTTTATTTATTTTTCTATCAGAATACATCAGCAAGCAGTAGCCCTCCCCAGTATCGGTATTCTAATGATTCATATATGTTGAAAAAAGCGAAAACTATTCCTCCAATGCAAAGATTTCTTCGTATTTGAACCCGAAGCACATTTTTTCTGAATTTTTGTTATGGGTTAAATTTTTAGCAGGGTGTATTTTTTTGAACGGGCTTGTATTACTCGCAATGCATTTTCTATTGTTTAGAGATACTAAACCTACCTTCAATGGATTTTTTAAGCAAATAAGTTGATGAAATAAGTTGACGTACTTAAACATGTTTGAAAAAAAACATAAATCTCATTTCTATTTATCGATACAATACAGAAGCTGCTTGCTAACACTGGCTGGCATATGGTATCCAATGACGCTACATTAGCAGGCTTCTCTTATAGGCTCAGTTAGGCGGGGCTGATGAAAAACTCGGATATCGTGTTTTGCTGTTGCATGAAGGAGAGGTGTGCCTGCTCCAGGAAGGCCTGTGTGCTAGAAACTATGCAAAAATAATACAGTCGAGGGCAACGTAATTGACTGGCCGGAGTCCAAACATGGGTAACGTCTCTGCTGCGCCAACGCTGCTTTACTCAACGGTAAATTGCGTTATTCGGAAGAAGTACTTACAGTTTACTCTTTGTGAGCAGCGTGAATTTTTCATTAAAAATGAGTTGTCTGTTCATGTGAAATTCGCAGGTAATATGATCATGGTTACTGCCATACTTAATTACTGATGTAATTAGACGCACAGAAGCCAATTCTAACACTGAATATCACCTCACTTACAAATAATATGTTATATATATATTGTTATATATATATGTTATATATATTGTTCTCATCATTATTGCAAAAAACATCAAATTTTATATGATACTCCATTTTTGTCTTCAAAAGTTAGGGCAATTTATTAAAAAAACACTATATCTGTTTTTTTATTGCCCCAGCCTAATTGAGCCTAAGAGAAGCATGGTAATCCATTCAAAATTTCCCATGATATAGCAATGCAATGTAAACTTAGATGCAAGCTACGTGGTAGATGCAAAGTATCTGTTTCAAGGGGCTGGGTTCTCCCTGATGACAGCGTCAGTTTGGAAGGCGCCAGGCAGAAAAATGAAACCAAAACACAGCTCACTCCACTAATGGTTATGGACAGAACCATGCATTGCTCATGACCGCTCGGGACTTTTTAAAAGCTGACTCTGGTGTGAGCAGGAGTCTTCTTCGACTCAAAGCTTAGGACTGTCCAAAAGCAGACTGTGTTGCGAGCAGGAATCTACAACCACAACTCGGAGCTGTTAATTAAGAAGCCGACTCTGGAGTGAGCAGGAGTCTTCTTCGACTCAAAGCTTAACTGTCTAAAAGCAGACTGTGTTGCGAGCATGAATCCACAACCACCATTCGGAGCTGTTTGGAAGCAGAGTTGGGAAGGATCACTAGTCTTTTTCGACTCAAAGCTTAGAACTAAATAAAAACAGACTGTGTTGCGAGCAGGAATCCACAACAACAACTCGGAGCAGTTAATTAAGAAGCCGACTGTAGTGTGAGCAGGAGTCTTCTTCGACTCATAGCTTAGAACTATTTGAAAGCAGACTGTGTTGCGAGCAGGAATCTACAACCACAACTCGGAGCTGTTTAGAAGCAGAGTTGGGAAGGAGCAGAGGTCTTCTTTGGCTCACTGCTTAGAACTAAATAAAAACAGACTGAGTTGCGAGTATGAATCCACAACAACAACTCGGAACAGTTTATTAAGAAGCCGACTGTGGAGCGAGCAGAAGTCTTCCTCGGTTCAAGCTTTAAACTGTCTAAAAGCAGACTATGTTCCGAGCAGAAATCTACAGCCACAACTCGAAGCAGTGTAGAAGCAGAGTTTGGTTGGAGCAGGAGTCTTTTTCTGCTCACCGTTCGTAAATATTTAGAAGCAGACTGAGGTGCGAGTGGATGTCTTCTCCAGCCCACTGTTCGGGACTGTTCAAGAGCAGACTGGGGTGGGAGCTATCAGTCTTTTACAGCCCGATAAATTATATGCTCACTATAGCTGATTATAATTAAAAACTTATAAAATTTATTATAAATTTTAACATTATATGAAGTATGAGATTATATAAAATATACGAGTATAAAGTATGACATAAATTATATGCTCAACAAACAGACAACGAAAGACTTCAGTGAACTCAGTATTTGTGTGAAGTTAAAGCTTGCCATTAACGACACAAGAGATCCGGTTACTACGAGTTGTAATCAACGTTAGAAAAATCTAATCAGAAACTTCAAATGATTGCTAAATTTTGACTGTAAAAAATATGATTCAGGCTCTCTAGATGAGTTTGAAGGCATAGCAGCGGTTTGCGAGTCGAAGACTATGTTCCTATGACTCTAACTCTGAATATTACTCTGAAAATGACTCTGAACATGACTCTGAGCATGACTCTGAGCATCACTCTTAACAAAACTCAGAACATGACTCTGAACATGACTCTGAAAATGACTTTGAACATGNTATCCAGACTACTGCCTCATCCAAGATATCCAGACTACTGCCTCATCCAAGATATCCAGACTACTGCCTCATCCAAGATATCCGGACTACTGCCTCATCCAAGATATCCAGACTACTGCCTCATCTAAGACCGTATCGAAGATATCCATCTCCGTTCCCATCCAAGAATTGATCCATGTTATATTTTATGATGAATGAACGTTGAAAAATCTTGCGATTGTTGATGACTTTTATTTAATGTCAGAATAGATAGTGACATAATTTCAAATTCTTTTGAATTATTTTCTTCTGGATTTCTAACGCTAGATGTACTGTTTTCATTACATTTCATGAATATGAAACTAATCCAAGTTAAGTTCGATGAAATATGAAAATATTCTATTATTACCTTTCTTGCTTGCTGAATCATTCTTCTGAAGCTTCTTTCATTCTTCTGAAGCTTCTTGTGTTTTTTTGAAGCAGTAAAAAAAATTATGATTTACTTAAATGAAGCAATTGATAGAGAATTTAAAGCACAAGTGATGCAAATCAAGTGTCAGTGAACACAACGTGTTGGCTAAACATTCGCACCAAGATTATATTCCAATATACATAATCAGCAGATATGATTTTTATTGGCATCCAAGTATAACGAAGTGAAGCCACAACCATCTAATTCAGTCTGGAATAAGAATTAGTATACAGAATAAAACAATAGAATTATCACGTACACTTACACTATTCACTATCACGTACACTATTCACATATTATTTAAACCAGCATAATCACTATTTACTATGACATGAGCTTACGTCGGCCATTGATGTGTCTGTCACGACAAAAATTTGCCGTGATTTGTTGTCTGCTTGTTTTCAATAGCGCGGTATTTTCCTTCTTGCTTGGGTGGACCTTGGATGAAGTGGTACATTTTAAAAGTTTTGGATCGTGTATTTTATTTGGCTAAAGTGATTTTACTGTAGAAAACTAATTATTATATCACGAATCTCTTCATATTTACTCAGCAATATCCTCCAAGTAACTTTTGAAACCGTAAACAAAAGCTCGTGGTCTCAACTGCAAATATTTATTTTCCTAATTGGAAATTTAACAATTAGGAATTTATTTTATTATAGTGTTTCTTTCATAATAGACACGCCTGGCCATTTTTCCTCATATGATTTCAGACACACGCTGCGCATACAGATTGATTAGATGTCACACCAAATGAACTGAGTAAGGCTTTCAAAATGACAATTTCTTAAGACTCATTTTAAACAAGGAACGCGGTAGCTTGCCGGCAGTTCTTTGATGAAGTCTGCTCAGGTTCGTCACGTCACCACATATTATCTTCGAGGACACATAAGACATCATCTCGCCCCAGCATTTCGCTGCAAGGGGTAAAGATATATCACTTGCCTCAAAGCGTCTATGAGACCAAGTTCAAAAAACTTGGTGCTCACTAAGTCCGTCTGCATCTAAATGGCCAGGCAAAGTTTTTAATAATACAACTATATGAATCTGTTCCCCGAATATTGTGGCACTGGAATTTTCACAAAAGTAGAGAAAGGTTCAAAAGTCGCGAGCCGAGTTTTGTATCAGAGCGCAGGCCCCTTAATGAGCGCAGCACGTGGAGGCAGAGACGGCTCTGCCTTATGTAATAAATTCTTGAATGCTCCATGCTCGTCCTGTGTGACTTTCAGGGAGGTATTTATAAGAGTTTAAGGTGTTTACGTCTATAATATGATATGATGCTAATTGTAGAATTACTTGTAGTTCCATGCTCCATGCTCGATCTGTGTGACTTTCAGTGAGGTATTTATAAGGGGGGTGTAAGGTAATTATATAATATGATGCGTATTATTTAATTATTTGCAGTTCCATGCTACCTGTGTGACTACCATGATGATATTTATAAGGGTGTAAGGTATTTATATAATGTGATGGTATTATTTACCTATTTGTAGTTCCATGCTCCATGCTCGATCTGTGTGACTTACCGGGAGGTATTTATAAGGGTGTAAGGTAATTAAATAATATGATGCATATTATTTAATTATTTGCAGTTCCATGCTACCTGTGTGACTTCCATAATGATATTCATAAGGGTGTAAGGTATTCATATAATATGATGTGTAATATTTAATTTTTTGTAGTTCCATGCTACATGTTCATCCTGTGTGACTTCCAGTGAGGTATTTATAAGGGGGATGTAAGGTTATTTATATAATATGATGCGTATTATTTAATTATTTGCAGTTCTATGCTACCTAGCTGTGTGACTTCCATGATGGTATTTATAAGGATGTAAGGTGTTTACGTCTATAATATGATATGATGCTAATTGTAGAATTACTTATAGTTCCATGCTACATGCTCTACCTTTGTGACCTTCGTGGATATTATCTCTTTGGGGGTATTTATATTCCATTTTCCGCACTATTTGGTCTTCTATGTAATGAGAACCAATACGTCTACACCAGGCAAACGAAGACCATGCTTCCAGCAATGAAGCGTCGTGCTGGTTTCAGAATCTATAGCAGGGATAATTGTTAATAGTTGTAAATTGTACGATTTTTGTCCTCAATTGGGCTAAATACAACAAGATTGATGATTTCAATCGACTGCAAGGCAACAAGTGTTTTCTTTCAGTCATGTTTTATATTTTTTCCCGCAACCTGGAACAAATTTGTATAGGTTACATAATGCTTAGATTACTCGTCATATATATGCTAGTGTTTGAGCGCAGTTCTTTGCCACGGCATCAACGCGGCATAATGTCAGCGTTGTCACGCTGCTTAGGGTAACATCTAAATACAGGGTCCGCCATATTTATGGCAACGGATTTTTGCTATAAAAAATAAATTGGTTTCTAGGAGACTTTTCTTTTATAGTGAAGCCAAATATTGTTTATTAATTCATCTATTTTATATTACAGAAGTCTAAGGTGTCTAAATTTACTATTACTTATGGCAGTAGATAGAAATGCAATTGTAACCCTTCATGAAAAGGGCGAGAGTAATTCAGTCATTTCAAAAAAGCTCCAAATTCGTCGTGAAACTGTGTAGACATGCGATAAAAAAATTCAAGGAAACTGGTGAAACATGCAATCGACCTGGTCGAGGAAGGAAACGAACTATCCGAACAAAACAATTGGTCAAATATTAACATGAGGGAGAAGTTGAGGAGAATCCCTCGTCGCTCAGCTGCAAAATTGGCTGCAGAAGCAGGAGTCAGTCAGACATCAATGCGTAGAGTCCTCAAAGATGACCTCAAAACCTCCCCACACAAGATGCAAGGCATGAACTAACAGACCGTCATGAACGAATGAGGCTCGAAAGATGCCAGCACATTCTGGATCTCATTGAGGATGGCACGCCGCTTAACTTAACGCAACCAGAACAGCAACACGACGTCAAAATCCCATGTCCGTGCTGGTTTGGGCCGCGGTAACCGCCACTGGGAGGTCCCCACTCGTTTTTGTCCCCTCAGGAGTAAAATTGAACAGCCAGCGATACATTTCGGACATTTTGGAAGCTGTGTTGTTACCTTGGGCCCGTAAACACTTCAACGGCTGACCATGGAGTTTTCAACAAGACTCTACCTCATCACATGGCTCAAACATGACCCAAAACTATATTCAGGGTCACATCCCAGCGATCATTAGCAAAAATGAATGGCCCTCAAAAAGCCCTGATTTGAATCCTCTCGACTTTTCTGTGTGGTCTATTTTTGAGAGTAGGGTCTGCAGAACACCTCACGATTCTTTGGATAGTTTGGATTCTAAATTGACACGAGAATGGGACTTGATCCCTGCAGGAAATGTTGCGTGTCTCCTGTGAAGCATTCCCGCGTATATTGGAGGCCGTTATGTAAAATAATGGTCTGAAAATTGAATATATATGTCTGAGAACTTTTTAAGTAATTCTTGGCAACTAGCTTATCCAATAAAAAACAATGCACCTATTTGTTTCATTGAGATATAACAAAAAACATGCATTGCCATAAATATGGCGGACCCTGTAATGTCAATCAAATCACTCGTGGACGGGGATTGCTCGAATTTTAAGTGATTGGAAAAGCTACTTTGCAACCGCTCTGTCACCGCACTGTAGCCGCACAGTAGAGCTGCTTTGCAACCGCTCTGGGCATCTCTGCCGCCTCATTCTAGCCGTTCTGCAGCCGCTTTGCAACCGACCTGAAATCTGCAACCGCTCTGCCGACCTGAAGTCTGCCGCCGCACTGCAACCGCTCTGCCGTTTGAATTTCATACGATCGTTGCACGGGACATAAAAACACGTTGAAGGCGCTTCATTTTTATTGGGCGAAATGCAATGTCGGTGAAATATTTCAATATTCTGAGCCTCGTAAAGTATTGGATTTAGTTGCAATCTTGTAGCTGTCAGAAGCATGCGTGGGAGCCACATCTTGGCAGGGCTTCGTTCAGTCTCTGCGCTCAGAGATGCTCCGTATGTTCAAATGATGGAATGATGCTTCGCTGCTGGAATGATGCATCGCTGCTGGAATGATGCTTCGCTGCTGGAATGATGAATCGCTGCTGGATATAAGTACTTATATTATCAGTCTGCTTTTATCTCTGCTGGAATGAGGCATTGCTGCTGGAATGATATTTTGCTGCTGGAATGATGCTTCGCTGCTGGAATGATGCATCGCTGCTGGAATGATGCTTCGCTGCTGGAATGATGTTTCGCTGCTGGAATGATGCTTCGCTGCTGGAATGATGCATCGCTGCTGGAATGATGCTTCGCTGCTGGAATGATGCTTCGCTGCTGGAATGATGCATCGCTCCTGGAATGATGCTTCGCTGCTGGAATGATGCATCGCTGCTGGAATTTTGAATTATTATTTATTCGTTGCTTTAATTATTTTCACACGTTTCGTTTCGTAGGGGAAGCCCTGTTTATCTACAGTATATGCCTTCATAGAAATCGTTTATATATAGAAATGGTGCCAAGAGAAATGCAATGATTCATAAACAATTTTTCCTGAACAAAAAGTTATTTGTTCATAAATAACCGATTTGATACGCAACGTACTAAGCAAATCTCTTTTACCCCTTTTATTTCATCTCTCTCATTCTCCCTTCTCTAAATTCCTCCCTCGTTTTCGTTTCTTCTTCTAAGGTAAATCATAAACTAAGACCACGGCACCCGCCATGCTAGCTAAGCTACCGCAGTCTTTGCTCCCAATAATCAGCGCGAAGTTTTCCACCGAAGACTTCCATGCAAATGCAGTGGGCTGAAGCCGCCGCCAGGATTTAGGGAGACGCTGGGGCGCAAAGCTCTGTTAATCCTTCGCCGTCGATCACCGGCAAGACCTTTCACTGGTAATGATTTGGTCCCTTCACTGGGCTCAGCGTATCACGCTGAACATGAAGGTGATATGATGAAGTTCTGCACCTTCACGATCATCGGGACCTTTCACTGGTAATGATTTGGTCCCTTCACTGGGCTCAGCGTATCTCGGTGAACATGAAGGTGATAGGATGAAGTTATGCACCTTCACTATCATCGGGACCTTTCACTGGTAATGATTTGGTCCCTTCACTTGGCTCAGAGTATCACGCCGAACATGATGGTCATATGGTGAACTTCTGCACTTTCACTATCATCGGGTACGGCGATCACTATACAGATTAACGACAGTCATTATCATAGTGAATAACGCTCACTATCTTGATGAACCTCGCTCAATATCATCCTGACATTTTACTCAGAGAGAGTACTATATGTTATCATTATAACTCCAGTTGAAAATATTAAATAAATTTCATCTAATACAGGATATTTTAAATAAACTGGACATTGTTAATAGTGTTGTTGCCAATGTCAATCTACCTTTAGGCGATATTGAAAATTACTGATCGCTATTGTCACTATAATGACGATTCAATCATAGATATAGTAGCAATGGCAACCAAAATCGCATTATAATTGTACCTCAAAGATTGCAGTAAGTAGTAAAGTAGTATATCTAAAAGATCTTTTCGGACTAACTAACACTGGCGAGCAGCGATGCGCTTGAGTTTCTCATTAAGCATCCTGCTAGTTTTACGATGGGCCGTAAATCGAAGATGATTCCAGTCATCAATGATATCAGTATTCACTCTTGGCTCGAAGCTCATCGTAAAACGGGCATTTTTGGGCTCCTCCAGAGGGCGCTGGCATGGAGCGCGCGGTAGAGGAGAACCGAAGGAGGGAGAGACATGATCAAGACATGGTAGGAGATATGAGGACGCTCAGAGAAATGAGTGATACTTTGTCCCTATAAGAGTGAAGTACTTTTCGCCTCTGTGTGGGTCATCCTGATTCAATTTGGCTCAGAAAAAAGGCGTGTTGCATGTACCAAGTGCTGAAGGGCTCGGCTATTTGGACAATATAAGCCATTAATTTTTAAGGGTGTTGCGATCGAGAGAGATAGACGGAGAGATATAGAGAGAAAGCGAGAGAGATAGACGGAGTGATAGAAAGAGAGTGACATAGATAGACGAAGAGATAGAGAGAGAGCGAGAAAGATAAACGGAGAGATAGATGGATAGTTAGAGAGAGAGAGAGAGAGCGAACGAGAGAGACCGTAGATCCCTACAGTGATCGATCGAAGCTGCTGGTTATAATGAAGCTATGATCAGGCGGCCTCTCTTTGCAATGGGAGCCGAAGACAATGGTTGCAATGGGAGTTATAAATCGCGCTGTGTGTGAGACAGCGACTTGCCACAAGAGGGGAACTGGGAGCCCGATACTGTTTCATGGTTAGGGTCCAAATTAAACGGATTTGCTTGAAATGACGAGACGCAAGGGGTAATGACTGTGACACGAAACATACAAAACAATCGCAACTTACACTTGATGCAACAAAAAGTGAAATATAACTAAACGCTTACACTACAATAATTATTATTCGATGATCACATACATACGATAAACTTCACACCGTATCAGCACAAGTGAAATAAAACCAAACACTTACACTACGATTATTATTCGATGATAACAAACATAAGATAAACTTCATACTGTCCCCGCCCAAAATGTAATATTTTCGCATGTATAGTAAATACTTTAACTGACCTCGAATTGTTTTCATCTATATCTATATTACCAGGCGGTTTGTGTAAAAGAATCGATAATCGCCTATTCTCTGTTGGAGCTTATTTGCCCAATAATTCGAAAATTTAACTGAAATTTATGCTCTATTGTACCCGTAAGTGTAAAGTTATTAGGGCAAGATAAACTGTTACATACCTTTAAATTTATCGATCTTTTTTTACTGTCTCGATTTATTAAACTGCAAATGAGGCTGAAGAACATCTTCACCAAGCCATCCTTGCAGAGCCGTTAAATACCTAATATGATACCTTGAAAAATTTTTCAATGTTATACCGAATTGAATTATATACTTGAGCACACAATGTTTAACTTCTCATTTGATTAAAATCAAAGCAATAAAGATTGCAGATGAAGGTGGACTTCCCAGTGAAAATTTACAGACGCGGCAGCTTCTGATTTGGATTACCTGAAGCTGGGGCGACTCTAAATTTTGTTACCCAGTGAAAATTTACAGACACGGCAGCTTCTGATTTGGACTACCTGAAGCTGGGGCGACTCTAAATTTTGTTACCCAGTGAAAATTTACAGACGAGGCAGCTTCTGATTTGGATTACCAGAAGCTGCGGCGACTCTAAATTTTGTTAGGGTTGAGCTCAATGCCGGCTACCAAGTGCCGCAGTTAGGCAGCAGCCTCGAGGCAATCGATGCGAGTCTCCAGACGCATTGCACACATCATTTTATTCTTCAGTTCAACGCCGTTAATTCTGAGGCCATGCCAATAAAACGCGCCTGTCTGCTTCCTCCAAAGAAAAATTGTACGGAACTCTTGCAAGACTGTCAATAACAAATGGCCTAAGCCTTTGTCGGGAAACATTGATCCTAATCCACGATTAATTTAAAAATAAATGAGAAAATATATCGGACGGGAAGTCATTTTGCTTCTACGTTACAGATTATCTATGGGTGAATACAGATTATCTATGGGTGAATATTCTATGCAACGGGTGAGCAATGATGCTCGTTATGTTTGTTCTCTTATTCAAATTCACTCTAGTTAGAAATTCTCTTAATATTAATTTTGTTTAAGGATAAATTTCATGTTAAAGCGGTGTAAGAAATTATTCCCATTTTAAAACCTTTCCGAAAAGTAAGATTCTCAAATTGCTGCTGGCACAGACATATATCCACGAGTTTTAGGTGTGCCCAAAAAGAAATAATATGTTAATTACCTCGAAGAGAAAAATGAAGAAATAAATAAAAATTCTTAGGTGCGCATTCGAAATCGATAAATAGTTTCACGCAGCGATAACCAAATGAAATGACCAATTTTAAGTTCAGTTTCAATTACATATTTCAATAAATATGTTATTAATAATTTAATAAACATGTTTTTGACAAATATTCCATTCTAAAATTTTCACCTGACATGTCACTTCCAAATAATTGATTTCGTTGCACTTCTCAATACTGTTTACTTATATAGAGCATTATTTATGGCCTGTCAAGTAGTTTACATACATTATTTTGCTTCAGGAGTCTCAAGTAATTTTCGATTTGATATTTTTTGTTTATTAATTAAGCATTATATTGTATATGCTCAAAAACCTCTTCATACATACAAGATACGTCAGGGTTTATGGGAATTTTTACCATGTATATATCGTCCGCAGACAGTCGATTGAACGTAGCCTTTTGTTCGTCCGTAATCTTGCAGTTCACAGGATCTTTACGGAGGTGTCCTCATTTTAGAAGGAAATGAACTGGAGTTGAGGAAGAGCTTTCCGGCTCACCCCTTTGCCATTTTTCGTCCGTTATCTACTATCACATTAATGGTCAATTTATGCTTCCTATTCCGCGAAGCTCTCATTAATGTCTTTCAATGATTCTTTTTCTTCTGTCTAAGCCTAATCTCGTGGCGCAATGGGCGCAATAAATCAGAAGCTGGAGATGCTGCCCTCAGAACATGCGCGGGTGTCGATGCGCACTGAACTCATTGATTATTCGCAGTGGTAATTTATTCACAGTAAGAAAGATGTGTTAAATTCTTTGTCGGTTTCTTGCAATGTACTGAGGATTTGGAATGAAATTAGTAGAAAGGAAAAAGGTTCTAAAGATAATGAATTTACACACAGAATTTTGTTTTATGAATTTTACTTCCTGATGTTATTCGTATTCTTAAATTTGTGAATTAATGTCTGTATTCTGTAATTTATGAGGCCTTAAACGCAACTTTTCAATACTTCCATGGTATTGAAAAAAAAACTATATTTGTGAAAAGTAGCGATTCGAATACTGGCAAAGTTTCATTTCACTTTAATCATAAAATATTAGCAAAGTTTTGAACCATTGCAGCCTCATCACATTTGGTTGCAATCGACATGGCAATGTTCGCGAATTCGTATGCGAAAAAAGCTATCGTTCACAATAGCAGAGCGATCTCCCCTTCTTCTCGTATAAGGTCATGGAAGCGTTTGCAGAGAGCACCAACCGCATTCAATACAATAGAAGCGTCTCATAAAAAACAAAAGGAATTCTTTTAGCGCAAGAATCGATGTGAGAAGTGAATTGATGTATTGCTTCGAAAGCCTCGCCACAATGAAACGAACGCAATAGCAGCAATAGCGTCCAATCCTTCATTCGGCTCGAGCCATTACGCCGCTTTCATTATGACAGCCATTGTTTCTTGGCTCCCACCTAATGGATATTGATCCTGTTTGGATACTTTTTGTCTCGTGTTGCATTGTCTCGAACGGGGAATTTCTTGATATGTTCCTTCAAGAGGGAACGAGGGAAGGAACGTCTCGAAAGAATCGGTCTCCGCCTGATGCACTTCCTCGTGAGTTACGAACTCCGCTGCCTTGGTTTTCCGAGTGGTTTTGAAAGCAGAGCGATGCTCGATTGTTTTCTTTTAGCATTTGTTTGTTTACATGTTTTATCATAGATGAATAGTTCAGTACGCGTTTACATTCAATGTAGCAGCGCAGGATAGTTGCCGATGATTAATAAATGTCTTCCAGAATGATACTGTTACTATCATAATACTGAATTTGCTCCGAGGAAGTACAAGATTATTTCTTCCACAGAAATAATAATAATCTAAAAAATAATAATAAATAAAAAACGATGATTTATCTGTACTGCTGGCTTGTCAATTTTTTGGCAATGTGGACTAATTTATTTCTTACTTAAGTCGTTCCTGTAAGCAGCGCAAAATTTTCGTCAATCCAGGTTGTCTGAGTCAATAAATGATTTTCTAATGCTTTGTCTGACATCCTCTTGATGTGAAATACTTATACTTATGTGAAACTTATTTGAGATATATTGTATTCACGTGTTTTAAGAATTTTTTCATGGTAAGGGCAACGTTGTTCTAAAAATCGCGCACTGTATTTCTTATCAGCAATATATGCTGGAAATAAATAATACAGTTGTCTTTTTTAAGTTATCTTCCTGAATATACAACAGTTTCAATGGAAAGCAAGATTTTTTTATTCATACAAACTTTTCGACAAGAGGAAGACGGTTTCTTGTCTCAAACATTTTTTTCTCTGCACGTCCTCTAAGTCCAGGTCCGCTTGAGACGATTCACCATAGCCATTTTAATTCTTTTCGACAACGTTTAATGTCTGAAAGAAGATCAAGAGTGTGATGAATTTGGTTCCCTCTTTTGCAGTGACACTCGAGCGTAATCCATCGTATGGAGGGCCGGGTTCGGTGTAGTGCCAATGTTCAAGTGTTGAGCATTCGGGCGGATCATCCCCCACAGAGATCCCCATAATACACTGCTTCCTTGAGCCCATTATTCTGCTCACAATAAGCTCGGTTTGGCTTTGAAAAATGATCCGTGTCTGATGCTGCTTACCTAATCGACCGAGAAAGTAAAAAATCGACGTCGAAGAGCCTGAACTGTTGCAGCTACTTTGCGTGTGCCGCAGCGCAGTCGCCGGCGGTGGGAAACTTCAAGAAACTTGAACCCGGCAATAATTGCAGGAATTAAAGAAAAATAATTATTTTCAATTGTTGTATCCACAGTTAACATACCTTTATGTTAGGTTTTGGAGAATTTCACTACTTGATTAATAAAATTATGTATGACAATAATACTGCATGTGCAAAAATGCAACCCCACAGGAATGAGTGAGGGTGAATTGTACCGATATAAAAGAATTGCAAATGTTTACTAGCGTGTAGTTTATTTTTATCACCATGGAATAGAATGAATGTCTGCTGCCATGAAAATTGGTGCCCATCTTTCCATACAGCCGTCTTTTTATTCAGGATAAATGCTTCACTGTCAACAGCACATTATAGTTGTGTTCTCCGTGCCTAGTGACAGAAATTAGCTCCACTTTGGCCATCATTTCATTCACATTTACAATAAAAATGAAAAGAATGATTCTCGTCAATATTTGAACCAAAAAGAATCAAATTTGCAGTCGTAATATTATAATACCCAATTAATAGCTTTCTTCGCTTTCGATTTATTGACTGATTGCTGAAGAAAATTAATTATTTCTATATAAGAAAATTTCAAGTTTGTTGTTCTGATGATTTCAATTGCCAAAAACCCATACAGCCATTTATTGTTTTTTTTTTCATAAATGAAAAAATAAGAATTCAATGGTCCATATGAAAGATTTTTTAAACTTTTGAACTTTTTTATATGGTCAATAAATTTTTGTGGAGGCCCATTCGTTAATTACACGCACACTCTTCTGTTCCCTAGTAATTAGGCTCGGAAATTTCCATTTCGTTTTCCGTATACTTGCGACGTAATTCAGTGCACCTGATCGCACTGTGTGCATTTCCCGCGTATGTAGAAAATCTTCGAACATTCCAGCTGAAATAAATCTCTAGTAATGTGTGCCATTACGTCCATTGCAATAATGCAATCTAGTACAAGCCAAACTCCCGACCGTCATATTTTTCATCAAGCTCGTCTTACACGGCACGGATATATTCGCCGGCTGGCGTTTCAATGCTCCCTAGGCCTATGAGAAATGGGCCTATGCGAGCGACTACACATCAAATCGACCAAATAACAGCCTTTCTAACCATAATCTCGCTCGCTGATTTGCATAGCGCAGGATTTTGTGCACTCGTCGCTCGTTGTACAGACGCGATCTTCTAATGAAGCGTTTAAACCGTGCGTCGTAAATCTACCGCTCAAATTTAGCCTCAAACTTTACATATTCTTCTGCTTCTTTTAAATTCCACATATGACAGCTTAATTTCAAAGTTTACAAAAAAATTGGAAAATTAAGAATCTGCGGCAAATGGAATGTCTTCAAACAATTTCTAATCGATCAAAAAATATTTTGACATAAGCCGACAAATTTTCCATTGATTTCTTTTTTTTTATTTTTTCTGTATGATTAATCATCGTTCGAATAGACATGGAAATGCATTTAAATAATTCCAGTAATTGTTCAAGTGCTCTACGCTGATTCGTGCATTTGGTAAATAAAAACCATCATGGTCTAAAATGTAAATCAGAAACACAAACCGTAGAAGTGAAACATTGTGTTTTCAATAATTATGTATGGTGCATATTGAATATTAACACGTTTTATTATATACCAGTGACTCAAAAGAGAAGGAAATTTTTTCCACAGCGATCCCCGCTATAATTGCAGCTAGATTTGTTAAAGATGAACCAGATTATACTAAGAAATCGATCAGTGATAGTGAGCTCCGTTCCACTGCTAGAAAAAAGATAGAAACTATTAAGGACTAGATTGAACATAACACTAATAGATATCATATATTAAATACAAGATATCTCGACTGCAGCAAAGGATTTACAATCCTTTACAATCTACAAAACAATGACGACCTCTTGAATATCTCCGCTACTGAATCCCACGCATAAAAAATAACTAAAGCAAGATCATTGCCTATAAAAATTGTAAGTATTACGACCACTTGCGTAATGCACAACCTAAGTTGAAACCGCGTAAACCTCCACACGCGATGGCCTGGAAGAATAATTTGTAAACGCCGAGGAACCCCTTGCGAAGCCGGCAAATTTTGCATATTCTCTTGCCTCTTTATGGTTTGGCCAATAAATATAAATTCGGATTAGCGGCCTTTGTTTGTGACTTCCTACGAGCTCTGCTGCAGAGATGGAAAGGGAGGCTTCTAATTTTTTTTCTGAGGATTTTTTGTTTGAGCTAGTTAAGGAAATTACTAAATATATGAGTGGAAATTGATGCGCATTTAATGTTTCTTGCAGTAGTTTAATGATAAATGAAATCACTCTGGAACCCATTCTGACAAAATAGCAACAAATTCTTAGCAAAACTTCTACTAAATTATATATGCAGCGAATATTGCCTTCATTAAAATTCTGAGACAAAGTATAGTGCGAGACCTCCGAATGTTAAGGCTGTGCGTAAGTGCATCGATTAAATTATTTGTAGAAAGTCGATTGTATAGTCGCATGCATTTTATCTGCGTATATACTCACACGCATGTTTTTTGCATATATACTCACACGCATATTTTCTGCGTATATACTCACGCGCATATTTTCTGCGTGTATACTCACGCGCATATTTTCTGCGTGTATACTCACACGCATATTTTCTGCGTGTATACTCCACGCATATTTTCTGCGTGTATACTCACACGCATATTTTATGCGTGTATACTCACACGCATATTTTCTGCATGTATACTCACACGCATATTTTCTGCGTGTATACTCACACGCATATTTTCTGCGTGTATACTCCACGCATATTTTCTGCGTGTATACTCACACGCATATTTTATGCGTGTATACTCACACGCATATTATACGCATCCCTCTGAGTGCGGTAATTATCACACCTTTACGATCTGATGATGAGGGTTAAAACTTTCTCCACTTCTTCACAATTCTTTGTCCTTGCCTTTCGCACATACAGGCCTGGTAACAAGACAATAATGGTCAGTGGATAAAAATTCATGTTAGTCAGCGATGAGTTATTACCAGAAAGGTTATTTATCGCAAATGCGTGGATTAGGTTCACGACTAAAACGGATATTATGAACGACCATCTCTAACAACCGTATTGCTTATATTTCGAGGTCGTATTTTTTTATTTCTTATGGGATAGACAATAAAAACGTGAAATACAAAAAATATATAAATAAAGAAAAAAGTAAGGTTATCAAGGTGTGACAGTTTTGTTCATATTGTAATCTTTGGTGGCTATATCAGCACTTCTAGGTAATGAACATCGATTGCAGTCTCCGATGAAAGTAAATCGCGCAACGTTTGATGGGCGAGGTAATGAAGTAGCGTTCAGCTGAGGAGAAGGAATAACACATTGTTCAGTGGTAATTTTTCATGACAATATGAACAGATTTCGGGTGATGTTGCGTTGTATTAGCGCCCAGGGCGGGCGGCGTGCTATCGTTTGAGCAGCGCTAGAACAAACAAAATCATTGCAGCGATAGCCATGTTTACCCAGAAGGGATGCGAGCTCCAAAGCCTGCCCGCGTCGAGAAGTTTTATCATTTAGGGCATTTTTGCCCTATCTGACAACGCTGAGCATTTTTAATCATTTCTAACCCTTACCCTTTTATGTGGCACAACGATTTGACAACAGGATAATGGTGGCCATAATGCTTTTTATTATTTTGCTTGTTTGGGAGGGACATTTTTTGATATTCGGTGTCGCTAATTTTGACTGGTAATGTAATGCAAATAAATAAATGAATCGAGGTGTCAGCCTCGCGTCACCATCTACATTTTTCAGTGCCAGCTTTTGCTCGGAAATTACAGAAATGCGTGCAGAAAATCTCACCTGAAACCTGATATTCAGTGAATAGCGAAGGCAGCCGACGCAGCCATCAAATATTTTAAAAGCTTTTATTGCTCTAATTTAGTGAACTATGAAATAAAGATAATTCATTAAAGTCTTTGATGGTGCAGTTTTAGTTTCGGTTTATGCAATCAAATGAAAATACCAGAGAATGGTAAGATTATTGAAAATCATTCATGAGTGAATTCTTGAAATAGTAATCAATAACTTTCAGAAAATAAAATTCAAACGGATCTTCAATTAAAAATTCAGCCTCTCAACCTCAAAAGAGTATCTACTATTAAAATTTTAGATTTTTTGGTTCGATTTTTTCCATGAAATTTCATGGTATATTTGAAGTACCTCCCTTCCCCTCGTCCCCTCTGAAGTACCTCTCTTGATTTGGAAAAAAATAATATTTTCCAGCAGCTCAAATGAATATATGACAGAAAACTTTAATGAGGAATATTCCTAGGTTTCAAATTTACTTTTTCCTGTGCCCCTAATCCTCCAAGTCATAGCTAAAACTAGAAGAATATTGCTGGAGCTAATGAGCCCCGGTCATTTCTATTCAGGTCGCCTCCTAATACAGAACCTTCGAAAAACTTGTGCAAATCTTCGGAAGTAAATGCGAAGATTGCATTAATTATGCACGAGCGACCAGCCCGCTCAAATTGCTCTCAAAAATGCCCTCATTCGTCGGCAGATTTGCAAAACTTCTCCATCAAATTGTATCAAGTTTGGGTGACTTGCAGCAACTTGCGTCATCTTTTATGAACTTTTGTATCCATTAGGTTGTTAAGTTGGTGGTGCCTCAGGAACTTGACCTGAGGCCTGTGACTTCATTTGAGCTACGATGCTTTACCTGTAGAGATCAAAATACGACAAATCGTCACAAGAAAACACGCCGGTTTAACTGATAATAATATACGTTTAAAAATAACTTTTTAAAGACAACACTTCTAATGAATCCAGTGGCTCCAATGTTACAGATGTAAAATGAATTTCTACTTCTATTTTCGAATATTAAAAAAATTATTTTTCAAATTTTTTTAATATACACATTTTCTTCAAAATTATTTATTCTGTCAATTGATTCATGCATTGCCTCCAACTTCACATAAGTGTGTTAAATTACAGGTCAGTTGGACAGGTAAAAGTGTGTCAAATATCAATTATAATATTTGTAGCTGACAAAATTATTTTTCAATTTTTTTAATATTGGAAAAAAATTTAATATTTAAAATTATTTATTTTATCATTTGATTCAAGCATTGTCTCCAACTTTACGCAAGTGTGCAAAATTTCAGATCGATAGGATAAGTAGAAATGTGTTAAATTTTGATTAACTTGACCTGAGGCCTGTGACTTCATTTGAGCTACGATGCTTTACCTGTTGAGATCAAAATACGACAAATCGTCACAAGAAAACACGCCGGTTTGACTGATAAAAATATAACTGAAGCTGTATAACTTACTGACATATATGTATTTTGATGCGTTCGCTTGATTCTTAATTCACTGTGCTTGCAACTTCTTATAAGTTTGTTGTAAAATTTGATTTTACTCTCTACGGTATATTATTCTATGTGGGCTTCAATTCCTATGTAACCTAAAATATGGGACGGTAAATATAAAAAACTTATGCACCATAGATTTGCATTTAGTTGTTATTTTCAATAGAGAAATTAACCAAGTCTCTTGGTTATTTCGAATAATATAATAAGTGCAAAATTTTAAATTTATTTTAGATTTACAAATGTAATCAAGGGTATATAAGAAAACATGCAATTTTTTTTACTTCGTATGACTATTTTTTAAAAATTCATCTATAATTAGGTAATTGACAAAAAATATCCTGTTAGTTTTCGGAAGATAGGAAATCTCGAGCATAAGGTAGCCGAAAATTATTACCCGTGTAATTACCAGTTTATTAATAACCTTTAGGATAAAAGCGTCCAGCAACGACTGGACGCTACACGCTTAAGCGGTAAGATTTCATGCGAGGCGTTCATAATTTGCAGCTGAAACTGTCCTCCTGCAGTCGATGTTATCGCACAAAGGATCTGAACATTTCACAGCACAGGATTCATTGTGAAGTATCGGGGGGCGCGCTATTCATCAGGAGATATCGCTAATGAGAGACGCGGCTGTTCAGCACCACGGTCCATCTCATTAACTCTGAGACAACGCTAAATAATCGCTGATAAAGAAACTCTCTTGTATTTTACCTATCATTAATGTCTTAGACAAGTCGTGAACTGATAAAAGAAGTGGTGCCTTAGTTCACGACTGATTAGATGGAGCGTTCCTTGACCAGACAAGAAGATTGCCTCGAGGTAATTTTATTTCATGAATAGAGAATTTTGTGGCAAGTGTTATCGCGGCCAACTTTGTCTTCTTTCATTTTGTCTGATTTATTCCCGATTATTTTTCACCATAATTATTTTATGGCTGATCACCCTTGCATCTAGAGGTCACAATTTTCTTTTAACGGCGAAGCTGACGAGCACCGGGTATTCATTTTTTTAGCTGAACCATAATGCAGATTGCGGCTCTGTTTGTACTGTGAAGAAGTGGTGTGTGAATTTTTTCGTGATTCGGATTCATAAATGAAAGCCATTTTGTGTTGACAAGACAAGCATGCAAAATCTAACTTGAGAGTTGAGCTGCTCGGTATATGTTATATCAGGCTCTTGCATGTTATGAAGCGTTAATCGATATAGATTATCATTACAATTTAAGAATCATGTCAACCCAAATCCCATCATCACGATTCTTGTCATCCCGAAAAACCTAATACCAGGTTCCCGAATTTAGGAAATTGAAATTCATTTTATCCAAAAAGTGTACCAAAGTTGAAATTAAATTCCAATTTTTGAATTAAGAACAAGACTCCATGTCCTTTCTCTATCGGAAAAACTTTACCAATTCAAATCTAAAACAATTCATGCGATCACCACATACTTCATCTTTCACAAGATAGCACTTAATTGCCTTAAAAAATTCACCGACCGAGCTTCTATTTTTTATCGAGGTTATCCGATAAATTCTTGTCATCATCAGAGTCGGAAGTCGGTCTTTATATCGGTGATTCTTGGACTGAAGAGCAGCCTCCCCTTGGCCTCTCGAGAAGATTCTTGGGATAACTCAAAAGTTCTTGCCATTCTTTTCCACAGATTTATTGGGTGGCGCCTGATTAGCCATCATCGAGAGACACCGAACAGGGACCTTGGAAAAAGGAAGGAGAAACTGATTCCATTATTCAGGCATAATTAAGTCGCACAAAACATTACATCGCGCAACTTGCAATATATTAGAACACATTATTTATACCGTATAAATTCTTTGAGATTCATAGAATCTCATTTCATAATCAATAAATAGATTGGATAATTTGAGTGTGAGATTTATCATGAATTGAAACACTTTTTTAAAAACTTTATCAAGAAAATTCCTGAAATGTTGACAGTTTTTAGCTAATACAGTCGATATCGTTGAAAAAAAACGAAACCGTTGTAAAAAAAAATTGTAACAGTCTTGGAACACTGGATCGCATTTTATGGTGGAAATAATCATCTATTTGTATTAGAAGCATAGATATATAAATGAACCTGCCTCCAATCATTTCTAGTTGATTTTTCTTTGATTTGAAGAAGAAAAATGCGCGGGAATTACATTCAAGTATATATATATATATAGATTAAAAATGAGCATTTCACTCACTTTTATGAGATAGAATAACGTTCGATTTTCGGTTACAGTTTTCTGCTGAACTAAGTGTTTTCGCCCACCGGTGTACGCTTTTATTTCCAAGTTCGGTACATTTCGAGTGGTCTTGTTCAATAATGCAATTTTTTAAGACTTCAGTTTTCTTTTCAAGAACAGGGATTCATTGAATTCCAGGCCTCAATCTTTCAGTATTGAAAGAAATGAGTGACAATTTGTAGCGTATACCAGACGTTTTGAGTGATGCGTATCTTATTCCAGCTATTTAATACGCTCCAGCTATATGAGAACAGAGCAAACCTCTCAGTTTTTGCTCGCAAGAATTTATGGGATTCTATCTCTGACACTGCGAGTGTGCGCGGTGTCTTAGAGTGCAGGAAATTAGCGAAGAAAAACCCCAATATATCGGTTTCCTTTTCAATAAAGGTTTCACTCACATGAAAATTAAAACTACGCGCTTAAGATGTCAAAAACTGAAGCATGTTATTGGAAATATGCTTCCAATCTGGAAATCCGGGTGAGAAAGATGAGTCGAGCGTGCGTGATAAATCGGTTCGCCTTTCCATGCAAAGGACGGAAAAATTTTGGCTCGCCTTATGCGCAGGACGGAAAAATTTTGGTGTACATTTTTTGGGGGGATTATTATTTTAAATTACAAAATTTTGGTGTACGGGGGAATTTAGTGACATTAGACATTATACATTTTATTCATTATACGTACAGAACATTTGTTACAAGGAGACGTTGTAGAGTTTTATCAGCGATTCGTCAATAACTAATAGCAAAAATATTTTACATTATCATTGAAAGCTCATGAGGCTGTAAATGTTTAAATAGTACCATTTTGGGTATAATGTTGTGAATTGTGATGAATATTGCGCGTTATTCCACACTTGGAGTATTTTTATAAATTATTTAGTCATTTATTTTATCTTATTCTCTGAAGTCCCGGTGATTTTACTCGGGTAAATTGATTCAAATCTGTTGCCTAAATAAGAATATGAATATTGGAATTCAACAAATTGAAGGAAATTCCTTAAGTTCCAAGTTAAATACAATTCAAGTAATGCATAATTATCGCCAAGTTGAGTTTTCAAGGATGTCATCATGATTTTCACCTATTTCCTCTCTTTAGTATCTTAATTTTTCTTCTACAATTTCAGTATTCAAGTAATGATGTCACTAGATTGCTTTAATCGCAGATTCACTAGAAATGTAAAAGCGATAAAAAAACACAAAAATTCAGCATATTTCTATTGAAAACGTTTCGGAGACGTCGGTCTCTGAAACGTTTTCAATAGAAATATGCTGAATTTTTGTGGTGTTTTCTTCGCTTTTGAATTTACAATTTCAGTATTCCTCTACAATATTTCTTAATTCATCATTCAGTTTCCCTGATTTCTCTTCCAGCTCACATCATATCTGTTATAGTTTTTCTATTTCTTCTCCTGGGTTACTTAATTTCGCAGCCACACTATTACACTATATGCAAAACGTTTCAAAAAGTTTTTTTCCGGTGCATTACCGGAAAGTTCAGCTTCATCGTCAAGCGTCATCCACCCACTAATGATTCCCTTTCATGAACCCTCGGGCAATGATTTAGCTCTGAGTGTATTTCCCTCACTATAAACTTCATTATTAGCATCGTGGACTTAATCAAAGAGAGGGTGGATCTTCATCCGGTCCGTGCTGCATTGAACCACCATCGAGTTGATCATTTTTATGGTGAAGATAAGAAAATGAATGATGTTAGTTGAGGATTATGAACCAAACTATTATGACGAAATGAAGGGATTACTAAATTTACCAGTTGTCCTAAGCAATCAATCGTATACTGCACACCATCGACGTCACAACTGTGAATCTCGATTTTCATGTTGTTGAATACAATAATGAATTCTATTAATTTTGCCATTAAATTGCTAGTTGCATTCGAAGTTGAAGCGAAGTTCTGAAATTATAAAATTAAATTAACTGTAGTGCAAGCTAAATCCAGAATATCAAAATTAGAAAAAAACACATATATGGGCTAAATTAGTTAAATTTTTGTGGTTCTCACCGAAAAAAATGTTGAATAGTGCTAATATTTAATAAAAAAAAATCTCGTTGATCGTAAAAAATATGCAACAAACGTATTCCCAGTAGCGATTTCTCAACTAATCATGTCATTCTGTTATATTCAACTCTGCACTTAGAGCAACATATCGTTGAAGATGCTAGACAAAAATGAAATCATCAACGAAACTTTGGATTTGTCAATCTGCTGTTAAATTTTCTGTAGACATTCTGAGGCCCATCCAAGGATCCACCAAGCCGTGTTTTATTCGTAGCTCTGACGCTCTTCAATCCGGCAGGGGCCATACTTTCAAAACTCGCTAAGTGAACGTAGGTACTTACGCTCTATTTTCTTATCTAGGATTGGTGAATTTTGCTTGAAAGGCCGTCAATGATTGGCTGATGAACTTACGATCTCTTTACTTTTTTTGAAAGTATAGGCCCAGGTCTGTAAATCTGCGTTCACAAGGAGACCCCGAAATCGTCAGGGTCACCGAATAATGTTGTTACTTATGTGACATACCAATCAGTCCATAAATACCTTCAGTTACTTACTTTCAACAAATCTTCAGTTACTTTCAACAAACCTTCAGTTACTTACTTTCAACAAATCTTCAGTTACTTACTTTCAACAAATCTTCAGTTACTTACTTTCAACAAATCTTCAGTTACTTACTTGCAGCAAATCTTCAGTTACTTACTTCCAACAAATCTTCAATTACTCACTTTCAACAAATCTTCAGTTACTTTCAACAAATCTTCCTATATTTTAGCTTTCAACGAATCTTCAATTACTTACTTTCAACAAACCTTCAGTTACTCACCTTCAACAAACCTTCAGTTACTTATTTTCAACAAATTTTCACTTACTTTCAAAAAATCTTCAGTTACTTACTTTCAACAAATCTTCAATTACTTACTTGCAACAAATCTTCCGTTACTTACTTTCAACAAATCTTCAATTACTTACTCTCAACAAATCTTCAGTTACTTTCAACAAATCTTCCTATATTTTAGCTTTCAACGAATCTTCAATTACTTACTTTCAACAAACCTTCAATTACTTACTTTCAACAAATCTTCCTATATTTAAAGCTTCAACGAATCTTCAATTACTTACTATTTAACAAACTTCAATTATATACTTACCTTCGACAAACCTTCAGTTACTTACTTTCAACGAATCTTCAATTACTTACTTTCAGCAAATCTTCAATTATATACTTACCTTCGACAAACCTTCAGTTACTTACTTTCAACGAATCTTCAATTACTTACTTTCAGAAAATCTTCAATTATATACTTACCTTCAACAAATCTTCAATTACCTACTTTCAAAAAATCTGCAATTTCTTATTTTCAAACAAACTTCACTATATACTTTAAAAATCTTCAATTACTTACCTACAACAAATCTACATCATGTATACTTTCGACAAATCTTCTATTACTTACTTTCAACAAATCTTCAATTACTTGCTTACTTACCAGTTCATAAATTTTTGTTTAAACGCATATGCAATCGTTGTATTAAAACATATTGTTTGCAAGCCGGCAACATAATTACAATTTCAACGCAACTCCCACTCGCCCACATAGCGATTTTCTTCCTAAAGCAAATCGGAGTATTTTTTTGCAGGAAAATCTCTATTGTATCTGCTGGGTGTATTCAGCAGCAGATATTTACGGGGTTATTTATTTGGTATGGTCAGTTAGGGACTCCTGACGAGGGGAACTCACGAGCAGTTCGGGACTCTCATCGTAACTGCCATCCGGGACTCTTATGGTTAGTTATCGTCGCGACTCTCACGTAATCGTGTTCTCAATGTCCCCGACTTGCTCCACAGATTTGTCCCGATATTCGCAATGAATTTTATAGTTATTTATCGAGGCGACTCTCGCGTAATCGTGTTCTCGATGTCCCCGACTTGCTCCTCAGATTTGTCCCGATATTCGCAATGAATTTTATAGTTATTTATCGTGGCGACTCGCGTAATTGTGTTCTCAATGTCCCCGACTTGCTCCACAGATTTGTCCCGATATTCGCAATGAATTTTATAGTTATTTATCGTGGCGACTCTCGCGTAATCGTGTTCTCAATATCACCTACTTATTCGTCAGATTTGGACTTTCAGGACTTTTTGAGAAATTTACATCAAAAAGTTTGCATGGAATTAATAGTAGTTAAAGTGAATAAGAAAATCTTAAATTAAATTTCATCCCTCAAATCCTAAACTTCTTCCAATATATTCAGCATATGTGGTATTGGTGGCAATTGAAATTATTTTAGTAAATAGGTAATATTAACCTGATTTTTTTATTATTCCCCGAATATTATCCAGATACTGTATTTACACCTACATTATTAGAATAATATTAACCCAATAATGTTCCAATTTTTACGGTGTAACAATAAATATGTGGTGAAGCTCATCCATGATGCGATCATGCGGAGAGGTTAAACATCGCCGGGCCTCTTGCCCTCAGTTCCGTGTCATCGCCGCACATGTGAAGCGTCATCGTAATTGTAGTTTAGTGCAGATAGTCCGGCGCTCGCTAGACTGCTTTACGAGACTTTATTTCAATTGAAGCGCGAGTTTGTTTCAATTTGCAGATCCGGTAGGTTAGAATACGGAGACAGTTTTGATGAGCGCGTAGATGTAGTACCAGGAAGTTGCTCTCTGTCATAGACCTTCTTGTCTGCTCCATGTCCCAATAAAAAGCTGGCTTGTGATCGCCATAGACGACTTCCAATATTCACAATCGGACTTAGATTTTACACAATTGAAATATGTTTTTGTTTTAATTTATTAAGCCCTGCTTGTAATATCTCTTTACTTCTGTATGAAAAATTAATTATAATTGATGACAATTTAGATTTTGAAACCAACTTTGAATGCTTCAGTGTACAGAATTCAAGCAACATTTGAAATTTTATGGAGAAATTGTGACGACATTTAATGGTATAAACGACAACGAAGTAAGGATCTTTTTTACGGATGCAAAGTTTATTGTTCCAATACTTCCTATTAACACTTGAAGTATTGACTTTAATTTCCTCAAACATGCACCAATCACATATCACATGACTTTAATGAATTTTCAGTGCGAAGTAAATGCGAGCGCATGCCGTTTCACTTATGCACGCTAAATTATTTCACTCCTCCAAGCCGTTTTACTGAGCATACTTCATTCCTACACCGCCGTGCAACTTCACTCCTACAAACCATAGAAGTGGGCTTATTTAACTCCCACACGGCGTGTAACTTCATTCCTACAAACTATATAAATGGGCTTATTTAACTACCACACGCCATGTAACTTCATTCCTACAAACCATAGAAGTGGGCTTATTTCCCTCTCACACGCCGTATAACTTCATTCCTATACAAACCATATGAGTGGGCTTATTTCACTCTCACACGTTGCGCAACTTCACTCATACAATCCGTATTAATGGGCGTATTTCACTCCTACTACACGCCGTATAACTTCACTCCTTTGATCACGCAGTCCCTTTGTAGCCACTCGAGATCATCAATACTGAGCGCACTCACTGGAAGATCGCTCGGTGTTGTTTTTCCTGCCATTGACGGATTCATTGGGCGTGCAGCGCGGTCTGCGTGTTCGCTTTCATATCCTGACAATGCCATCAGTTTTTTAGATAATATTGCCATGTCGGTGCGGTCGTAGAGAAATGATCCAACAAAAGATAGCCCGGACATTGGCCTAATGGATTCTGGGGAGAGCTGCACGAAATACCGGTCACTCTTCACCCGCGATACTCGCCGCTTCGGTCCTGTTATGAATCACTCGAATGTAGAGCGGGAGATACTCGCCGCTTCGGTCCAGTTGTGAATCCCCCGCCTACGATGCTCGATGCTTCGGTCGCGCTATGAATCACTGCCTGCAGAGCGCGATACTCACAGCTTCGGTCCCCTATTATGAATGATCCGCCTGCAGAGCGCGATACTCTTCGTTTCGGTGCCATATTATGAATGATCCGCCTGCGGAGCGCGATACTCACCGTTTCGGTCCCATATTATGAATGATCCGCCTGCAGAGCGCGATACTCACCGTTTCGGTCCCATATTATGAATGATCCGCCTGCAGAGCGCGATACTCACCGTTTCGGTCCCATATTATGAATGATCCGCCTGCAGAGCGCGATACTCACCGTTTCGGTCCCATATTATGAATGATCCGCCTGCAGAGCGCGATACTCACCGTTTCGGTCCCATATTATGAATGATCCGCCTGCAGAGCGCGATACTCATCGCTTCGGTCCCATATTATGAATGATCCGCCTACAGAGCGCGATACGCATCGCTTCGGTCCCATATTATGAATGATCCGCCTACAGAGCGCGATACTCACCGTTTCGGTCCCATATTATGAATGATCCGCCTGCAGAGCGCGATACTCATCGTTTCGGTCCCATATTATGAATGATCCGCCTGCAGAGCGCGATATCGTCAAGCGTCATCCACCCACTAATGATTCCCTTTCATGAACCCTCGGGCAATGATTTAGCTCTGAGTGTATTTCCCTCACTATAAACTTCATTATTAGCATCGTGGACTTAATCAAAGAGAGGGTGGATCTTCATCCGGTCCGTGCTGCATTGAACCACCATCGAGTTGATCATTTTTATGGTGAAGATAAGAAAATGAATGATGTTCGTTGCGGATTATGAACCAAACTATTATGACGAAAAGAAGGGATTACTAAATTTACCAGGTGTCCTAAGCAATCAATCGTATACTGCACACCATCGACGTCACAACTGTGAATCTCGATTTTCATGTTGTTGAATACAACAATCAATTCTATTAATTATGTCATTAAATTGAAGCGAAGTACCGAAGTTATTAATTATGCATTCGAAGTTGAAGCGAAGTTCTGAAATTATAAAATTAAATTAACTGTAGTGCAAGCTAAATCCAGAATATCAAAATTAGAAAAAAACACATATATGGGCTAAATTAGTTAAATTTTTGTGGTTCTCACCGAAAAAAATGTTGAATAGTGCTAATATTTAATAAAAAAAAATCTCGTTGATCGTAAAAAATATGCAACAAACGTATTCCCAGTAGCGATTTCTCAACTAATCATGTCATTCTGTTATATTCAACTCTGCACTTAGAGCAACATATCGTTGAAGATGCTAGACAAAAATGAAATCATCAACGAAACTTTGGATTTGTCAATCTGCTGTTAAATTTTCTGTAGACATTCTGAGGCCCATCCAAGGATCCACCAAGCCGTGTTTTATTCGTAGCTCTGACGCTCTTCAATCCGGCAGGGGCCATACTTTCAAAACTCGCTAAGTGAACGTAGGTACTTACGCTCTATTTTCTTATCTAGGATTGGTGAATTTTGCTTGAAAGGCCGTCAATGATTGGCTGATGAACTTACGATCTCTTTACTTTTTTTGAAAGTATAGGCCCAGGTCTGTAAATCTGCGTTCACAAGGAGACCCTGAAACCGTCAGGGTCACCGAATAATGTTGTTACTTATGTGACATACCAATCAGTCCATAAAAATATAAAGCACAGTGAGAAATTTTAAATGTAGTTGACACTAACTTGGATATAAATATGATTTTGTTGTATTATTTTTTAGTCGTATTTGATGTCGTGGAGAATTAGGTTAGCGAGGCCGGAGGCTGTGAACACATTCTAAGTCGGATCCTCGCAGCGTCCGTATCGCGGACTGAAGAGCATGAGGCTATTGTCCAACAGCAGTTTGCCGGACAGCTGGTCACCCAACCGGCAAATTTATTGCTGCAATCGGCATGAAAAAAGAAAACTCTCATTGAGTTTGTAGTGCGATTGCCTCTTGAGAAAAGATGAAGAGACGTGATTCCAGAAAAGCCACTGTTTCTTCCTTCCTCGGTCCGATGCCCGAACGTCGTGCAGTTTTAGTGGAGATTTGAGGCAAATACACAAACGCTTGTCTCGGGAAATCATTTCCGTAGCCAGAACATTTTATAAATGAAAATGTTTAGACAACGCTCACCGATCTGTCGTGGATGGAAGATTAAAGTCAGAAGCCTTCAATTAATCGTGAGTGTATAATTCACAGTAAATATTTCAGTATCGGAACTATCATAATTAAAAGCGCTAAATTAAACCATAATAAAATTCAACTAATGAGCAAACCAAAAATCTGAAATTTTGCAATATAATCATTTAATCTAGGAATAGAATTGACGGGAACGAGAGTACAAATCCCGTTCAAAAATATCAATGGTTCTTAAAATAATAAACCAGCAGGAAATTTATTATTATCTATTTACTAATCTCTACCGCCAAATTCTGTTAATTTCGCAACAATCATACCATATTAAAACTCACAATATAATTTATTTAATCGAAAATTTACTTGAAAAGCAATTTCAGGACGCAAAACAATTCCAGTACGCAAGTTAATAAAAACAAGAGCATTATATCCTCATTGAAGACGTACAAAGACGTGGAGAAGAAGACGGAGATGGCAAGACGATTTTGTGTTGGGTTTAGGGGCTGACGTTTACACGGCGCGACGTATCTAATAGCCATAAATTACTTGCTCAAGCTGACGCTCCTGGTGCAGCTTCCGCTCTTCCTGTTGTGCCAAATGCCGACTGTATACTTTCAACAAATCTTCAATTACTCACCTTCAACAAACCTTCAGTTACTTACTTTCAACAACTCTTCAATTACTCACCTTCAAAAAAACCTTCAGTTACTTACTTTCAACAAATCTTCAGTTACTTTCAACAAACCTTCAGTTACTTACTTTCAACATCAGATTTGTCCCGATATTCGCAATGAATTTTATAGTTATTTATCGTGGCGACTCGCGTAATTGTGTTCTCAATGTCCCCGACTTGCTCCACAGATTTGTCCCGATATTCGCAATGAATTTTATAGTTATTTATCGTGGCGACTCTCGCGTAATCGTGTTCTCAATATCACCTACTTATTCGTCAGATTTGGACTTTCAGGACTTTTTGAGAAATTTACATCAAAAAGTTTGCATGGAATTAATAGTAGTTAAAGTGAATAAGAAAATCTTAAATTAAATTTCATCCCTCAAATCCTAAACTTCTTCCAATATATTCAGCATATGTGGTATTGGTGGCAATTGAAATTATTTTAGTAAATAGGTAATATTAACCTGATTTTTTTATTATTCCCCGAATATTATCCAGATACTGTATTTACACCTACATTATTAGAATAATATTAACCCAATAATGTTCCAATTTTTACGGTGTAACAATAAATATGTGGTGAAGCTCATCCATGATGCGATCATGCGGAGAGGTTAAACATCGCCGGGCCTCTTGCCCTCAGTTCCGTGTCATCGCCGCACATGTGAAGCGTCATCGTAATTGTAGTTTAGTGCAGATAGTCCGGCGCTCGCTAGACTGCTTTACGAGACTTTATTTCAATTGAAGCGCGAGTTTGTTTCAATTTGCAGATCCGGTAGGTTAGAATACGGAGACAGTTTTGATGAGCGCGTAGATGTAGTACCAGGAAGTTGCTCTCTGTCATAGACCTTCTTGTCTGCTCCATGTCCCAATAAAAAGCTGGCTTGTGATCGCCATAGACGACTTCCAATATTCACAATCGGACTTAGATTTTACACAATTGAAATAGTTTTGTATTAATTTAATGAGCCCTATTTTTTGTGATATCTCATTACTTCAGTATGAAAATTTTATTGTAATTGCTGACAATTTAGATTTTAAAACAAACTTTGAATGCTTCAGCGCACAGAATCCAAGCAACATTTAAAATTTTATGGAGAAATTGTGACGACATTTAATGGTATAAACGACAACGAAGTAAGGATCTTTTTTACGGATGCAAAGTTTATTGTTCCAATACTTCCTATTAACACTTGAAGTATTGACTTTAATTTCCTCAAACATGCACCAATCACATATCACATGACTTTAATGAATTTTCAGTGCGAAGTAAATGCGAGCGCATGCCGTTTCACTCATACACGCCATAATATTTCACTCCTCTAAGCCGTTTTACTGAGCATACTTCACTCCTACACGCCGTGTAACTTCACTCCTACAAACCATATAAGTGGGCTTATTTAACTCCCACACGCCGTGTAACTTCACTCCTAAAAACCGTATTAATTGGCCTATTTCACTCTCACACGCCGTGCAACTTCACTCCTACAATCCGTATTAATGGGCGTATTTCACTCCTACTACACGCCGTATAACTTCACTCCTTTGATCACGCAGTCCCTTTGTAGCCACTCGAGATCATCAATACTGAGCGCACTCACTGGAAGATCGCTCGGTGTTGTTTTTCCTGCCATTGACGGATTCATTGGGCGTGCAGCGTGGTCTGCGTGTTCGCTTTCATATCCTGACAATGCCATCAGTTTTTTAGATAATATTGCCATGTCGGTGCGGTCGTAGAGAAATGATCCAACAAAAGATAGCCCGGACATTGGCCTAATGGATTCTGGGGAGAGCTGCACGAAATACCGGTCACTCTTCACCCGCGATACTCGCCGCTTCGGTCCTGTTATGAATCACTCGAATGTAGAGCGGGAGATACTCGCCGCTTCGGTCCAGTTGTGAATCCCCCGCCTACGATGCTCGATGCTTCGGTCGCGCTATGAATCACTGCCTGCAGAGCGCGATACTCACAGCTTCGGTCCCCTATTATGAATGATCCGCCTGCAGAGCGCGATACTCTTCGTTTCGGTGCCATATTATGAATGATCCGCCTGCGGAGCGCGATACTCACCGTTTCGGTCCCATATTATGAATGATCCGCCTGCAGAGCGCGATACTCACCGTTTCGGTCCCATATTATGAATGATCCGCCTGCAGAGCGCGATACTCACCGTTTCGGTCCCATATTATGAATGATCCGCCTGCAGAGCGCGATACTCACCGTTTCGGTCCCATATTATGAATGATCCGCCTGCAGAGCGCGATACTCATCGCTTCGGTCCCATATTATGAATGATCCGCCTGCAGAGCGCGATACTCATCGCTTCGGTCCCATATTATGAATGATCCGCCTACAGAGCGCGATACTCATCGCTTCGGTCCCATATTATGAATGATCCGCCTACAGAGCGCGATACTCACCGCTTCGGTCCCATATTAGGAATGATCCGCCTGCAGAGCGCGATGCTCATCGCTTCGGTTCCCACACAAATGGATTATTCAAGTTTAAGATCTTAAGAAATTTCATAAGCTTACCCGGTCTATAATTCAGAAAAATAAGTTCAAATCAAATTATATGCCTGAATAATTGTATTTAATAATAAAATAATAGAGGACGCAAAAAACACATAACATTTACTTCAGTTGAAAAACTTATGATGAGTGCTGAAATTCTGCAATAAAATGCAAAAACTCATTTACAGTGAGTGTATTTCATAAATTAAATTTTAACTGACAACTAATTTTATATTTAAGTTATTATAATGAAATTTACAGCATTGACCGCCCCTACAGAAAATTACTGGAAAACCCATATCATATACACATGGGGATATATTCATGTTGAATATTCATCATAACATGCTAACTAATAACATTTACACATAAATGGTTCGACTATAAAGTTCTGCTATCTCTTGTGATAGGGTAGCACACAAAATATTTTCATGGAACGAGTACTGCTAAAAAATATCTTCGCTGAGAAAGTCACAACTCGGCTTCCCTCTCTCGACGGTCCGATGCAGAACGGATGCTTTTCGACAAGCCCCAGGGGAAAGATAGTCGAAATAAGACCTGTATTTTACTGGCAATCGATGGCTATCTTTCGTCCAGTCCGACCTAATCGAGAACAAATAGAAATACATGGCTGGGTGAGCGCGACCGAGAGGGCTCTGAAAGAGGGAGACTTTACTGTGTATAAGTGAACAGGTCAAAGCTTAGCGCTTCTTTGTATATAATAGAAGATTAAGATTAAACGGATACAGTTAGGAGAAATGCATGATAATATTTAAAATTTTCTACAGTCACCGAATACTTTTTGTTAATAAATGAAAATAAGCTTTTGGTGAGATAATTTAACTTTATGTTTTCTTGTTTTTTTCAAATTTGGAAATTTAACATGCAACTTCCAATAAACTACCAAAAGTTTTTTAACATTAAGACCGCATAAGAATTTTTTTACATTAAGACCGCATTTAAAGAAGAATATTTCTCAGCTTAAAATTGAAGTGTAAAACATAGCATACACAATATGAAACATATAATTTGGCTCGCCTATTCATACCTTCCTTCAAATTTTGTCTGAAACAATGCAACTTAATCTATCCGCATTCTATCTAACTTCTCCTTATTATTCCAATTAACAACATCGAATACAGATAAATTTGTTCCTTAGCTCTCTCTAGTAATTATTTTTTTCGAAAATTGTTAAGAAAACATTTCATAGCTAGATGACATGTTTTTGCCATCTAGTGTTCAATGGCCAATCATTTTAATAAACGTTAAATATATATTCAGTTGTAAGCATAGGTAGCAGCCCTAATTTCTGTGTAAAAATTTTCTGTCGACAAATAAAGTTTTTCATAGTGGGGTCTGCATATTCGAGTCTAAAAAGATTAAACTTGAAAACGATATTAATCGTTTCCGAATAGACTAACTTTGAACGACATTAATCTATCGGCACGAGTTGATCTATTTGCGATGTATTTTACGAAATTTACTCGTAACTATTGAAAAAATCCTCATACTCGTTTATTAATAGGAAAAATTTCAGATTCTTATAAAATTAACGTCTAATTTGCAAAAGGCATAATTGAATATTAATTAAACACATATTAATTGTATCAACTTTGCAAGCAGGAGAGCATAGCAATTAAGGCAGCACCACTGACACTGATGAACATTTTCGTGTGCCTTGAAAACATTTGTCGAATAACGGTAATTCGAGTCAGTGAGGTTGCGTTTACACAGTTAAGCCATCACGGATTGGATTTAGGGACATTTGAGGTAGCGTGAGCAGCTCTCATTTGTCCCAGGATCTCTGAGAGCAAATGAGGACTGAGTATCTGGTCTTAGCCCCAGCTGACTGCCGGCGTGCTGAATAAAGCATTAACTTTATGCTGAGTTACTCCCAGCTTATTGTATCTCTATAAAACTGACCAGCAAAGGCTCTGGAATAACATAGAACTTTTATTTGATAAATTATTTATATTTCATTATCCTAATAGAAGTTCGTTCCAAATAAAAGTTCCTTTTATTTAGTTCATTGGTTCAAATCCCCTTCTAGGCTACAAAAAGTTTCTCAAGATGCTGACTCATTAAAAAAGTAACACTTAACGACAAGATAAGTAACACGTAACGTCAGAGAACAGTTTAATGCAGTAAGAGAACATGAAGTTCTATCTTGAATGGCATATTAAAATTTGTTTGAAATGAACAGCCTTATGACGTGACGTGTAGTCAATTTTTTCTTCTCCTGCATTCAGACATTCTAGTCCAGAGTAAAATAATTTTCTAGCTTTCAATATGCACTCAAACTTTTTCCAACAATACAACCTAGGATATATGTATAAATAATGAGTGAATGAGAGTAAACAAAGCAAACAAAATCCAAAATTCTCCCGGTAGCTCCCTGCACCAACCCTCCCTGCAGACTTCATAGGCAATCAGCATTTCTACGGAAAAATCATCAATTTCATTCAATAGCTCGACAAGCTCGGCGTTGTGCCGCAGTGTTCATTTGTTTTTTGGAATCGCACATGCTTTTGACGGCAGTCGATTTGTGTGGTGCGAAGTAATAGGCTCTGCGGAACACCTTCATTTGCCGCGCCATTTACTTCAGGCTTTGAATAAGAGAGAGTGTGAACACCCGTCGTACTCAGCTATCGCCGCAATCACCTCGATCATCACTTTGCTCTCGACCTGTAACTTGCGATGATATTGAAAGTTTTAAAATTATATCAATGATCATTGATCGTTTCCAGTTAGTGTGGATGTATTGAACGTTTGAACTTGTGTCAATAATTAATATATCGTTTTTAATTGCTGTAGATAGCTGAAAAGTATTGAACTTGCTGAGGATTCTGAATTTATGTGTACAATAGATCGTTTCCACCAACTGTAGATAAATTTAATGTTATTACCACAATGAAAGGTTTCATTATAATGAGAATTTTGAACTTGTATCAATGTTAGATAGTCTCCAGCTGCTGTAGATAAAGATAAATATCATACTGAAATCTCCCAATATTTGCATACATCGTATAAATTATTTGTAATCATAACATGATAAGTGCTACATTTCATTTCCACAAGTAATAGTTTTCAATTTGAATGGTTTCTTCGAAATCGTTTCATCTATAAGGAAAAGTCATGAGCTAAACTAGATGCATTGATGTAAATGGAAGCTCAGAAGCTCCATATTTGTGAATAAATAATATTTTATTATTACAGTTAGACGTGAACTTTAAATTGCGTTAAACTATTCAAAATTTAAAATGAAACTAATTACGCATACAGCCTATGTAGAATAGAGATCTTTATTTATAGTTGTTATTGCTATCAGGAAACTCATGCTCCCTATCCAATCTATACAGATGAACAATTAAAACATGAAAAATACACTGTATATAAATCTTCAGCAATTTGTATTGAAAATATATTTTATTTTTTTACCGAGAGATTTTCAGGTTTGGCATGACAAGCCTTCAAGAATGTATTGTACCTAGCGCAAGTCTCTGAATATTTGCCTTCCAATATAAGCACCGGAAGTTCTCGTTTGGTGCACAAACGAACAAGCCTCGGCACGATGCTCTCTCTTCAGTCCAATTCCATCTGAAGAACTTTTTAATGCGGGATTCCTATGCGCAAAGGATGCGTCTGGCACGAAAGTTTCATTTTGATTTACATACATTGTTTTGAAGGCGCTGAGAAGAGAAGATTGGGTGGAGAAGCGTTAGTGCTTGGGGGATTGGACGGCATTGCTGTCTCTTGCAAGTTGCCCGACAACATGCGAGGTGTCGTCGATATATCGAAGGACGCGTGTAAACCATTGTGATGTTCCGTATTCGCTTAATTCCATTGCTTCATTGAATAAAATTTTATGTGTTACGCGAATGCTAAAGTGCAAGCTTAACCCTTTGGACAGAACACACAGTTTGAATATTTTTATGAGATCAAATTGCATATGTAGTTTGAATCCTCTGTAATATTACTGCCTTAATTCGGCAAAAAGCATGGTGAACCCAATTGACTTGATTGACAACGAAAACTCTTTTGTTGTTATCCTAACGGTTCAGATACATGATCGAAGATTAGCACAGCAAAACATTTTGTTGACAAATAACATCGCCTAATTATCTTACAAAGAAAAACAGTTCTGAAAGATTTGTGTTGCTCAATACCTGTTCCGTTCAAAAACATTGCAACATTTCTGGAGAAAATTTTCAAAACAGAACATTTCACATTCTTCAGTTCTGAAATAATCATGAATAATTTTCTCGACCTAATTATTACAGTAGCAAAATTTTCTTAGGGAATAATTTCGCGAGGGTCAAACAGAGTCCACGATTGAAAATTCCGGAGCGACGTTAGCTTGCCACTTCATCCTTGGCAGCTTCGGCACAAAGGCGAAAAAATAATTCACAAAAACGAGGCATTGCGTATCCGTATGACAAGCACCGATTTGAATACGCCGTATTAATTATTAGCTGGTTCAATATTTGATCATTAGCGGTAAACTCGAAATATCGGTGTGACATTGAGATAAAAGGAGTTGAAATGCCGCCATTACAATGCTATTCCTACGGAACTGGTAGAATTAGGTGCGTCTGAGAGGATGACTTTGTTCTATTGACGAACATGTCTTAGTGTTCGACGAAAGGCGAGTAAACACCTTTGAAATCTTGCAAACACGACGGCCTTTGCAGCTTTTGCACTTGATGATTGTAGAGCGATGATCAAGTTTACAACGATGATATTTATAATGGTGATAAGGAATGTTAAGATTACCGATTCCAAATTCCGCAATCTGTTATCAACTTTACAAAATGATTATAAATTGAAAATTAAATAACATAAATAATATAATAACATTAAAGTTATGGAAGCAAACCAAATAACATAATACAATATTTATGATGATTAATAATAACAATAACGGAACTTATTGTTTTGATTGTTGAGTTTCAATCGTCAATCTTATTAGGGAATCAAATCTCCATAACTTAAATGAAGGAAACAATCATAAAGGCCGTTAAGGTGCTACGCAGGCACTTCAATCATATATCTTCAGTTTGTTGAAGCAAAAATTTTTAAATTAATTGAAATTGTTTAAAATCTCTGTCGAACCTAAATGGACGAAATCAAGTACGAGACTCGCAGCTGAAACTGAATTTAATCTGATATAAGTGAAATAATTTATTTTAAACCGAATATTTGAAGAGAAGGGAATCCCAATATTTATGCGTATTTAGTGTAGCTCTGCAATAAGCATAAAAGTTTTTCAATCTGCTACTCGAACAGTACCTATGTGGAACAAATCAGTCTAGATACTTAAAAATTGCAATTGTACGGTACAATAGTTAATTTCAATGCTACCTGAGGTATGCATCAATTTTATTATAGATAATAGAATAGATAATAGATTATCTACAGAATAGATAATTTATGCACGTAAAAATGTGTTCGCAGGCATGATTTTAAAGCGGATTCATGGGCTCATTATCAGCATCGTATGAATAATCAAATAAGATCAATTTAAGTAACTTTTCAGCACAAAATAAATTATAATTATTAATCATTAGTATAAATAAATTATAATTATTCCTAATTATTTTCTCTGAAAATAAGTCAACGCTCGTATTTGTGTGTTAATAAATTCTAAACAAGAACTTTCTACTTGTGAATAAATTGGTTGCGAAGCTGAGTATTACATTAGATATACGCTAAATAATATTATAATATTATATCTACACTATATAATATATTACACTATATATTTATTTACACTGAATATTACACTAAACATGTCTATTTTGCAGACTCGCCAGGTCAAACTGAGTTAGTTTCAAGACAAGCATGATCGTCCTGAGCTGTATGGGACTTCGAAGGTTTTCAAAATATAGAGGGGCCGTTTGATTTAAATGTTTTTATTCGAAATCTGTAGGAGCCATATGATTTCATTGCCCTTTTTCAAAATATGTTGAAATTATTATATTTTTGAAATTAATTAGTGAAGCGCGAAGCCATTCTGAATTTCCCGGGACAATTTCAGTTCAAAATCGATACGTGTTTTCGATTCCTCGGGGTAGTTTGGTGAGTAAGTATTCTTGTTAAAATAAAAAATACTTGTAATATCATTTAATATTAAAACAAAATTAAAAAATTCCATTATTTATTATTTCATTACTAAAGTGTTTCATAAAAGAAAAATTCTACCACTTATTTACTAATGTCCGAGATGCGGATTACCGATACTGGAACAGAACAAAAATTATCTGACAGATACAAAGAACAAACATCCATTTTTCATTACCTCTACGTCTTATCTATTTTCACAAACTCATACTTCAAGTAATTATTTATTTTACAACGTTCCACCGACACCAGGCCATGTTCTCGCACCAAACAAGAGGATCGGGATCATGTCATTGTTTATACAGAGCGCGTCAACTGTTCTTGTGTTTACCAATCACTGTAATGGAAAAGCCTGACGGCGCTTCGATAATTACCTATTTTCAGAGGCTAATTACAAGCCTAGCTGTAGGGTTCTGCGTGAGTAGCATAATGAGGTGGCTTCATTCAAACCGTGCCTCGAGAGGATGACATCTGATAGCTCCGCTGTCGTTGCAACCGAGCAAAAGTAAAAGCGAGGGAAAAATGAGGCAGGCGTAGCGCAATTCAAATCATTTAGATTTAATTTATTCGCCGAGCCTAGTACGCCTAAGGCTCCTGGCGCTGACGCTGACTGCCATGACCAGTTTTAGCGACCAAGGCTTCATCGAAATTAGCTTGGATCAAAATTATTTGATCCTTCCATGATCCGGAATTTATTGATAATAAATTTGTGTTAAAATAAATTGATAAATAATTTATTGATGCTAAATAAATTGAATTTTTTCAGTTGAAAGAATCACTTTTTAGACATTTTCTAACTTTTTTATGTTACTTTTGCACTGCAGGGCTGCCTGAATCACAAGAAACATTAGGTCGTAATATACGTCATTTATTCTCTTTCTGGTCATAACTTTTAATGGACGAAAACATAATGTTTCTGGAGGTATCAATGATTTATTTGTTTTTTGGACTGGTATAATTGAGGAAATAGTCTGTGTTTCGATCTTTTAGAGATAAATTTTAATTTTGTCTCCCTACAAATTAATGCATAGATCGATTCGTCAGAATAATACCAAGTTTATGCTGTGGATAGTTAAATTTAAGGTTCGAGTTACCATCTCGACACTATAAAAACTTAGTTGGAGTTCAATATCTCCAACTGTTCGCTCACACAACTCGCAAAATTCAGCTGGAGTTCAATATCTCCAACTGTTCGCTCACACAACTCGCAAAATTCAGCTGTTGTTCAATATCTCCAACTATTCGCTCACACAACTCGCAAAATTCAGCTGGAGTTCAATATCTCCATTTGTTCGCTCACACAACTCGCAAAATTAAGCTGGAGTTCAATATCTCCATTTGTTCGCTCACACAACTCGCAAAATTCAGTTGGAGTTCAATATCTCCAACTGTTCGCTCACACAACTCGCAAAATTCAGCTGGAGTTCGATATTTAGCGGCGTAGGCGGTCGCCCGCGGGCATTTGGTCCATTACCCAAACACCCTTCGGTGCGCACGCGGACTCGAGTTTTGCGGTGTGGCTCGCCGGGCCGGACTCCTTTCTGCTCTTCACTCAAATTGATTTCTCAACCCCAGGGCTCAGTGGCTCATAAATAGAAACTGGAGCTGAATTCGGAATTATCGTCCATAAAAAACCCAGCCAATTTTTTTTAATTTCATGGCTTTTATAAGAGATATTCTATTTTATGTTTCTATATGTTTATATTATAAATTTCATGGCTTTATAAATTAGATGCGATGGAATGAGTCTAATTAAATTAATAAGTACTCTCTTTTCCAATGAGCTTCTTTTGAAAATAAAACATTGTTCAAGCCTTAAATTTTCTTCAATTAATTCAAGACTTAAATAGCTGAAACTAAATCTTTGAAATCCTGTTTTCGTTTCCTTTACGAATTTGAGAGATTTGTATTGAATAATTATTCAATAGAAGATCGTATTGAATCGTACTTCGTAATTAACAGTAGTTTAAACGAAATATTTCATCTAAAGCGCTACTATGGTTTTGAAAATACATTGTAAAGCTCGTAGCACAGAATAGGCCTGGACAACAAATCAGCGGGATCGAATTCGCTATTCCAGCAACACATACTCAGCGTGCGTATTGCATTCAGCGTGTATGACGCACAAACAACACAGCGTGCGTATAGCATTCAGCGCACATGACGCAAAAACAATACAGCGTGCGTATTGCATTCAGCGCGCATGACGCACAAACAACACAGCGTGCGTATTGCATTCAGCGCGCATGACGCACAAACAACACAGCGTGCGTATTGCATTCAGCGCGCATGACGCACAAACAACACAGCGTGCGTATTGCATTCAGCGCGCATGACTCACGAACAGCACAGCGTGCGTATTGCATTCAGCGCGCATGACGCACAAACTACACAGCATGTGTAATTCATACAGCGCGCATGACGCGCGATATTTTAATCCAGCGTCTAGTTCAATTTACAATTCGGCACTCAAAGAAATTGGTGAAACTACGTCCAAGAACGTTGTTGCACTGTGTGGGTCATCCTTACCCAGTTTCCCCCGTAGTGTCAGTGCTGATCACACTCTCTGCTCGTGCTGTGGGTTCGGAAGTGGATAAGTTTTTGGGCAATATAGCCCTTTCATTTTCCGCCGTGCATGTGATAGCAGCACTTGCATGTTTGTATGAACGAAGACCTTATCGATCCACGGATAGCAAATTAAATTATCAGCAGTTTGCGAAAAAAATAATTTCCTACAGACTGTGAAAAAAATTATATCCCTCAATAATCTATCAAGCGATCCTTGGTGAAAACGAATTTTACGATGTGTGAACGAGGTTACTGTTCATTAAGACGTTCAGTACGATCGATAAATAGGCCTTCTTAGTTTCCTTAAACTTTTATTAATCAATGGTCGCACGGAGACGATAATTTAAAAAATTATCGCAAAGTTGAAAATTAGAACAAATATGCACATTTATATGTCTCTGTTCTGTTTGGATCAACACTCGCATTTTCTTATAACATTATATATCACTATATACAACTATAAATAACAAACATATATAATATGACAAATGCAATTCGTGCTCAATAGCGAAAATTTCACGGTTATTTTGTTGCAAATAAAATTCAGGATGAATTGCGATGGTTAATTGCGAAACTACTGCATTTCGTCTCTATGAGCTTTTGGAGAGGAAAACATTTTCATCGGAAAATGTCTTGAAACTCAAACTGCGCAAATTTCCGAAGTAGCGCAATAATAACGTGATTCAGGTATATATATCTCTTGTAAACACGAATGCAATGTTACACTTTGGGCTTCAATAAAATTAGTTTCCTATCACGTTTTAAGAATTATTTCTTTGGTTTTGAACTTATACTCTAGAATTATCCCCACCATGAACATGTTTATAGCTAAAGAAAAAATAATTAGCAGGTTTTGCCTAATAATTTGAATTTCACACAAGTGCGTGTGAAAGAAATTTGCGAAAGGTTCATACATAATTTTTTCCGGAAATCATAGAGTGCCGTTTACCCATTGACAAGTGAGAAATTGTTGTAAGTAGTAAGTGGTAAGTTATCCATGGAAAAATGGCGAACCATTTAAAATTTACAGTACTTTCTACGCCCGAAAATTTTAAACAGCTCGCATTTGTTTGCATTTGACATAGTGATAAAGCCAACACACGTTGGTTAATTATGCAGTAAAATTCCGATAATTGTTAATTGTTTCGCATTTTTGCTTGAAAATATATCTGCGAACTTTGTATAAAATTCGTTCGGGAATGACTACATTTCTTAAATAATCACTTTTACCGCATCCTGTAGTTGAACAATCAAAAATACAATACTAAAATAAAGATAACTGCAATAAATAATACCAGCAAGAAACAATATTAACACTAGAAATAAATACATTTTATTTATAAGTATTGTGAAATAATCGACATTGATTTAAGCCTTCAAAAAGCGTTCGTTTTTTAGAAGAAAATGTTCTCCTTCGGGACTCATCGGCATCCGCCGTACACAATCTCTATCGACAGTGAAGACAAAAAAGCTCCAAAATGGAGCTAACTTTTATTCAAATTAGATCATTCATAGAATTATATTTGTGGATTTATAAGTTTGTGAGTGCTGATCGAATGTGATTATATAGAAAAATTGTAGTTTGTGTCTGCCAGAAACTATAAGCTATGTAAAAATAAAGCTGAGGAATTTCGGTGAGAAAGAGGTAAGGTCAATAGGATTGATAGGATTGATTGCTGATGACCATGCACGTTAATACTGCTTGTTTCGGATAAAAATTATGTTCCTTCAATAGAATGATCTCTTTTTATAATTTTGAAGTTACATATAGTTTATTGTCGCATTAATTTTACTAAAATTACAGAAATTTTCAGAAAAATTACAGAAATTAACCATTGTTCCAAATGAACTGAAAATAAGTTTTCTTCCTTGACCACAAGCAATCAGGGTTGGCGATCCTCTAGCCACAAGCTTCGTCGCCCCAGCGCGGCGATCCTTTCACGACCCCGGCTCCGTGAGTATCGTTGGTGCGAGACAAATCTTTGCAGGGCGTTACATTATAGAGTATTATATTCCATTAGGTTTTATTACGTTTTATTTGCTTTTATGGAGACGGTGGATTTGTGTAAACCCTTGTGTCCAGCCGACTCCCTTTCTTAGCCGGACATTCGCCTGTGATAAAAGAGACAATGTATCCTATTCCTCGGCCACCAACGCTGGTGTCAACCAAATAAGCATCTGCTAGGATATGTTACTCACATACGTCTATGACATCCTACATCAATGTTCATTGAGTTATTCTCAAACCCTATTGCGACATGGCACGTATAAAATTAGTTTTGATACTATTTTAGTGGTGAATACATGCCTAAAAGTTTCCACCAATGGCAAACATAGTTTCAGAAAGTATTTCCCCAAGTAATTGAAATTGTTATGACGGAAGCGAGAAAAATTATGTGTATTATTTTGGAACACATTTTAGTAACGGCATGGAAATATTTTGTCTCGCAATTTTATCATAAAATCCTCTGGCGTCACGTCTTCCAAAATAAAATTTGGAGAACATAATTGCGATGAATAATTTCCCCATAATTTTTTCCAAAGTTTGAGTGACACTGGAAGATAATTCAGGAATTTTCGCTGGCCATTCATGCGCAGAGACCCGCAGCCATATTTCAAATTAGGCTCTCCTGCAATCCAAGCCTCTGTCGCTGTCAGTCTCCTAATAAAATCAGGCAAAATAAGCCCGGAATAAGTCCGCAAATCTCCAGCCTGTCGACCATTAGCTTTTTCCATTAGAGATCCCGGCTATTTTATGTCAATGGTCGAGAGTGACCGGTGAATAAGTGAGCGGTGCCGGGGTAACTAAAGCACAGAGATGTCCGGGGCTAGAGGGGAGCCGTATACTGTATACGCCCGAGGGCCCATAAAACTAGAATTGGTGCGCGTGCTACAACCTAAAGGATGAACAAGGATTTTTGGACAAGATAGATGGCGTCTCAATTTACTCGAATCACATCTTCCGAGCGATTTGCTTTTGCTGCTGTGTCTTGTTGTCGCGTGTGTAGGACTTCTTAACAGAGGCGTGATGTTTAGTGCTTAATAACAATTCCGATGAAATAGGTCCTAATTTAACTATAATAATCAAGCAAAACTTAAACTACGAGATTTAGGAAATAATTTTTTCAGTTTTTAAATTTTCTTCGGAAATTTTTTTCGGAAATTTTATCAGTAAATGTCAATCGAAATTTCCCGTTGCATGTAAAAGCATCGAGCATGGAGAAGCATAGAATGGTTATTATTTTACATCAATTCAGTATATTATTTCAGTTTACAGTAAGTATTTCGTCTATGCACATTTTAAAACAAATTCATTTCAGCATTGATATGAAATTTTGAGTTTTCATAATGATAAAAATAATTTTTTAAATTGCATGATTTTTTTCATATTTAATCATAATTATTATTATCGTTTTACAATTAAAAAACACTACATGCGCTTGTCGTTACGGTGCCCCTGGTGCCGTTTCAATAACTTCACATTTCATAGTTTTAATTTCGAAATCGTAATCCCATACGTGTGCTATAATCTAATTCTAAAGATAAAACCTTTTTCTGATGACCTAATCTGATTCAATTGCAAAAATTTCATTCCGAAATCACATTATCTCGTTCTGCTGCTATGATCTCATTCTAGAGATAAAATCTTTCTCTGAAGACGTAATCTCATTCTATTGCAATAATTTCATGCTGAAATAATTATCTTATTTTATAGGTATAATCTCACTGTGAAAAGATTATTTCATTTAGAAGAAAAAATCTTATCGTGAAGTTATGATATGCATCTGATGTTTTTATCTAATTTTGAAGTTATATTCCATTTCCGAATGTATAAGTTAATAATTTCTGAAGTTAGAAATTCATTCTGAATTTATGATCTAAAAAAAACTCCTTCAAACATCCTGCAATTATTCTTTCATCTATTATTTGTTCTCTTTGTTCCCTCTGATGAGAATATTTAAGGAAATCGAACCTTGAGATAATGAAGATTTCGTGAATAAATATGCGAATTTAAAAGTTTCGTCTAAAGATGTCTACACTCAATTTCGCAATTCCCTGGCTTTAAAATTAAGCCAAATGGACGTATTTCAAAATTAAGGGAAATACGTTATCCAATCATCTAAGTTATCAACCAAATTTCCATTGCATGATATGATATCAACCAAATTTAAAAACCAATGATAGTATCACTGAGAAAAATGACTTGATTTCATATCTGATAATGAAGCCTTTTATTCTGGAACTCAGCTACATTCGCTTTATGTATGTCGCAAAATCATTCGAATTCATTGCTATTTCATACGATTTGCTATTATAAGTAGCAGAAAAGCATGTTTATTATTGACAAGAAAATTCAACCTTATTCGAAATTTCAGTAACTTAACTGCAGACTCACACTTTCGTAATATCTTTTCACGGACCCAATAAATAAAAGAGAATAAAACGGCCAAGTCAGCGAAAAGGCTTATAACTCATTCTATACTAAAATATTTATAGGTTCCGGTGTAAAAATTTCATTTTTTGCAGTGTTTAAAATTTAATCAGGAAGTAAACGTGGCATAAATTTTATCAGGCCCAAGCAATTAAAAAAAATATAATTGCAGTGAGTGACAGAGAGGCATTTTCTCGTCGACGAAAACTTGAGGTCACGGACGGATGGACAGACGGACAGACCGACAGACAGGCAGAGTGACAGACGAACATGGCTAGCACAATAGTGCATTTTTTCCATAAATGAGAAAATGCGCTAAAAATAAATCGTGGAATTTATCCGAAAAAGACCATCTGGCAACTTTGTTTCTATGCATGTNTTGATTAAACAAATTCAAAAATGTAAATTTAATTTTTATAATCCTTCTCAAATAACTAATTTAGTCACAGACGAAATCCCTAAACTTTCTTCTTTTCGTTAGCCTATTCCTCTTGCGATCTGCTCGTATCTGCTATCAGGGCCAGATAAAACACGAATAGAAGCAAAAGCTTACCGTTGTTCCAAATGTTTTGATGTCGTGGGTATAGTTGCAGGTTCGGCGTTCTTTAACCAGAACTCTAAATTGAGTTATTGATGCGTTCAAAAATCCTAGGATAAACAAGACATACCCGAGCTAACGGAAAAATTCTAATGTATATCTGAGTTTGTTTCATATTTACTTAAGACATGCACAGAAAACTTACTGAGTTTCGAACACTAACCCAAATGTCTCGGCACTGAGTTCCGCTCTAAACTCATGCAATTAACAGCAGCTGGGAGTCCACATATTGATCATTTTTGCCTATAGCTGCGTTAGTTGCACATAGAAAAACTGTGCTCGAACAGCGCGAACACTATTTTAAATACGTATTTCTTAACACATTCGGCTACTAGAAATAAATACTAATTAATTATGCTGCCTGAATTGATTTATATGTGCGGAATTTTTTACTATTCTCTGCCTCGAGAAATGTTTTTAAACGAATTTTTGCGACCAAGCCTAGTGGTTTAAGGCTGTATCCAAGATTGAAATTTCGTTTCTCTGTGTCATTCATGTATTTTTCGCTACAGAAAAAATTCCACGTAGAAGATTTATGTACGAAATTAAGAAAATTCATTGCTTCATTCATTATTCGTAACTGTTGATTAAACAGATTTAAAAATGTGAACTTAATTTTTATCCTCCTTCTCAAATAACTAATTTAGTTACAGACGAAATCCCTAAACTTTCTTCTTTTCCTTAGCCTATTCCTCTTGCGATCTGCTCGTATCTGCTATCAGGGCCACAGGCAACGTTCACTCCTCCATCTCCTGTGTTTTTGTGCGGCCGGCGTTGCCAGTGATGCAACTAATTAACAAAAGCCTGTAATTTAGTCAGATTAGTCGGCTTTGCTGTCCTATACATCAAATGCTGTGCGACAGCCAAACTTGCGGTCTCGAGAAGCGATGGGGCCGCGAGGTCTGATCGATAACAGACTCTAGCATGACCTTCATCCACTCACGCTGCTCCATCCCTTATATTCTCAATGTTTGATGCATAATATTGCTAAGAAATACGTGCAATAAAATAGGTTCGCCAAGTTTTCCCTGGAAATAACTGTTAGAAATAAGGTTCCATAGGAGAAGTTATGTTTTGAGATTAAATTATCGGTATAATAAGAGATGCCGTGTAGTGTTGGATTTAAATCATAGTCTTAACAGTTTTTGGTGGAAGCTTAATGTTCTGTTTCTGTTTCACTAAATACATAATAGCGTGTCATGGTATTCATTCATATTAGATGAATAGACTAGATTAGAATAGAGAAGTGTTAAAAGTATCTTGGAATTATTACAATAATATTTGCTTACCTCAGTTTGTTCTAGGTAGTTTGTGCGATAATCTCACGATTAATTTGGACTAAAAAATAAAAAAAGGCGTAGAAAAATTGCTTGTTAATATACCTCGTGTAGAAAAACGTCATAGCCATTGTTAGTAATTAGTTAGAATAGTAGGGAAATAGGCGAAGGGCTGATATTTAGGAACAAATTTGGGGCTCCTAAGTATTTTTTACAAATTTTTGTTTTCATCGCAATTTCAGAAGTATCTTTCATAAGCAGTTGAACTGGAAATCAATGAATCCTGACTCAGAAGTAGTTAAAGGAATTAATTACTCATGAGTTAATGCATGAAGTAAAATTTAATTTAAGGATACTAAATGGCAGGCATTATATTAAAGGCAAACATAGATGCTAATTTTTTATGGGTAAAATATTTCATATTACCGATCGATGGTCATAACTAAAGGCAGCAATAATCAACATGGAATAGCTCTCTATTCAATATATATGCTTTTTATGAATAATTTTCTAGTTTAACAAGCAAATTTTTCTTTTTGTTGAGAATTCCCATCATTCAGAATAAATGTATGAATTTTCACTTGAGGATCTATGATTTCAATTCCAACACTTCATAAAATTTCTATTCTTGCCGGCCATCGTCAACAAAATTATTATATTATATTATATTATTTGATAACAGCAAAAAAATAAGAGCAGCGATAGTAAGACGCTTAACTTTGTTGTAGACGCCAATGGAATTCGGGATTTTAATTTTAAATAAAACAATATTATTTTCCTTCGTATAAGAAGTGATGAAAAATTAATAATCAGAATGAACATGAAAGTGAGTTATTTAATATTATTATAAAGTATACCACGATAGTGAAGAGGGCCTGCTGTATACTTATTCAATTATATTTTGCGTTTTTTTTTTGGTAGCTGGCCTTACCATTTTCAATGAAAAATTACGATGAAAAGTGCAGAAAATGGCAAGCGTCATTAATAACGTCAATAATAACGTTATAAAGGTAATTATTTTCATAGTCTGAATTTGAATTCTACGATTCCTTATAGTTTTTCTCCTTCTGAAACTGCCCCTATTTCTGAAACTGTTTCCTATTTATTGAACTGCTGCCCATTCCTGAGATTGCTTCCTATTTCCTAATTATTACCTATTTCCTAATTTCTACCTATTTCCTAATTGCTCCTATTTCTAAAATTGCATCATATTTCTGAACCTGCGTCCTATTTTTGATATTACTTATTTTTCATAATTTCTTCCTAGTTCTGCAATTTTTTCGTAAGTCTGAAACTACCACCTATTTCTGAAACTGCTTCCTATTTCTGAAAATGCTCCCTATTTTTAAAACTGCTTTCTATTTTGGAAAATGCGTCCAATTTCTATAATTGGTTCATATTTCTTATAATTATAACCATTTCTAAAACCTGTTCATATACCAAAACTTATTCTTATTGCTAAAGCTGCTTGCTTTTTTCTTGGCTTGCCAGCAGTCCCTGTGACGGTAGCAGCACGACCTGCTGTAGAGTAGCGTTGGCTTGCCAGAATATTCTTCAGAAATTACACGCTTTTTAATAATCTCTGTGAAGTGCTCCTTTGGAGTCTTTATTCTCGGAGTTCCCTTTCAAATTTTTCAATGTTAGGAGCAAGTTTCAGAGGACCAATCTCGACTAATAGAGATATCAATACAAGGCTCTGGCGGGATCAAAGAGTTGCTATTGAGCGAGTATTCTCTACTGGGCCACTCGCAAGACAATGGTAGGGTGACTCGTCCAGACGGCAGACACTTGGCTTTGTAAATAGCCATATATACATACTCTTTTCGCTTCATATTCTCAAATTTTTTCTTTGATCGGGCCAGAGTTCTTGACTATATTGAAATTTTGAGCACCTCTTGACCCATGCTTTGAGATTTTTATTTGTTGCGCTTCCTTACTTTGATCATGCTGCTCTCGCCCCACGAGTGCCCTGCAAATATTGTGTAATTAAGATCCTCTTCCAAAAATATTCATTCTCTACAAAAAAGTTTTGCATGCCCAGTGAAAATGCCATCTCTTTCGTTGCTTTGGCTATATTTAATGTTGCTTTGGCTATATAATTTAATGAATTATTCGACGATTGATTGTTAATAACAGCAATTGCCGAAATAAGTTTGACAGTAATTTTAAGCCAAAGTATCTGAAATAGGTTCGAAATAACCATAAATTTTTTTACTTCTAAATAAATTATTTCCTGAACACATATAAAAGTTAAATCATCCGGCTTCTTTAATAAAAAACGGCTTTATACAACAACTATACGAGATCCATTGAAAAAAGTGAAAAACACTCATTAGATTCGTTGATGATTAATTAGTTCAGAAAATTTTACACAACAAAAATATTCAGGAACCGAAAATGACGAACGAGGACGGTCGGTTTCCTTCAATATGAAAATACAAACCGAAACTAAATGATAGAATAAAGTTTTATTTTGCCACCAAATCGTGATGTTTTGCAAAAATCTTGGTATATCCATGGAAATTATTAAAAACTTCGACCAACCCCATCAAGTGATCGCTAATTGAATTAATATCAACGAGCTTCGTCTGAGCTGCTATTGTTTGTTTTAACTATGTTATTAGAAGATTCCGATCGATCACTCATCCGCCTGTTCGGTTTAGTGTCACCCTCTGATTGTCAGTTTGTCATATTCAGATCCCGTACCTCTGTATGATATTCCGTACTGTAAATATCCCGATATTAGCCTATATGGCTGATCGAATGATATTTTGTGTCTCATAAACAAATATCAAAATCACTTCGGTCTAACACTCTCTGCCGTGATAATACTCGAAGCCCAAACGCTGCTTGGATAAAATTTAGTGGATCATTACGAAATACCAAAATAATCCTTTTTAATATTTCATTAGATGAATACCACTACAATAACATTTGATTTCTTTTGACATTTGGATTCTCATTTACAAATCAAAAATACTCCTGTTGTATATTTTCTTTTGAAAATACCCAATGAAAACCTTTTCGGCATCTCAGATGACATTTGCTATCTCATGTGCAAATACATAAACTACTATTATCGAATATTCTCTGCTATAAATTTTTTAATAATAACCAACATGACTGCTCGTATGGCATTCAGTTTCACATAAACAAATGCCCCAGAATCACCTACCATATATACCCTGCTGTAAATGTTTCAATAATAACCTACACGACTGTTTGTATGGCATTCAATTTTACATGAACGAATGCCCAAAAAACGCTTGTCAAACTCACCCTGCTGTAAATGTTTCAATAATAACCTCCAACTGCTTGTATGGCATTCAGTTTCACGTCAACAAACGCCCCAGAATCACCTATCAAATATATCCAGCTGTATACACCCTTACACGTGAGGCTCAAAGTCCACGGAGTTTGCTGCCCAGATTTAAGTTACTATGCCCGCGCTCTCTCGATCCACAGAGCCTCGAATTTTCCGTATGCAATTTTTTCAGATTTTTATCATTGGCTGTGAGGCATGATGGCTTCGCTGAATTTATTCCGCGTTAAAGTGGCAAGCGTCGGCTGCTGTATTGATCGAGCTGCCCCAGCCGCCTCCAATCACGCCATATATATTGCTAATATTGAACTATACACCTGCGATAAACTTGTTCTTCGGGATCAATGTGTAATGAATCTATGTTATCATAATACTATATAACTGCACTGAAGTAACGGCTTTAGCCTAAAGTGTGATGAACTTTTTTAGAACATACCATAATAAAAACAACATTTTTCATAATGACATTCCCATAACCCTAATTACCGTCATTACCAATCAAATATAATACTAAATCAATCAAAATTATCAACGATAATAAAAAATCTTAATAATTTTTACGTTGGATTATTAAAAAATATTTTACTCGGAAATTTTTTTAAATCTGTTTACGATCATATACAACCGCGATAATGCTGGATGGAATCGATCACAATTCATGTTTTTTATCAAGTTAAATGATAATTGTCATGGAACTCGCTTATGCGACCATCTTTCAACTTGTGACCCTCGTATCCAATTTGTTTGGGTATTTCGCCCGACTAACTTCAAACGCAGCTAATGAATGTGTCGCCGATGCACGAGCGTGCGGTGATTTTCTGGATACAAACGAGGAGAGCGAGACGCGCACTCGCTTTTAGGTTCGAGTTGACGCGTTGGCACCGCCACTCTTGAAGTGATCGAGAGAAAGAAGAGGCATCACGTGGCATCACGTGGGCCTCGGCCTCGGCCAATCACAGGTCCCGTACCAAGCCGTCTCGGTCCACTCGACCCGGAGTATCGACAAGCGCGCCACCAATCACACGGGTATTGGAGGGTATCGAAGAATTGCTACGGCCAATGAAAACCTTGTATTGGTTTTGGCGGGCTGCATTTTTAACCAATGGTGAACACCAACAGATATCGATGGTATAAATTTGGCCCAATAGTGTTGTGGGTTATGATATTGACATATCTTCTTGGCCAATCACAACCGTATTGGAAGGGTATTTTGTTGCTTTTTTTATCCAATAGCAACCGAATGCGAAATTGAAGTGCCACAAGTGAAGCACAATTGCTTCAAACGTTGGTAAAAAATTTTTCCAATCCCTTGATTTACATCCGACTATTGCTAACATGGGAGAAAAATTCATCAAATACCCGCTGCAAAATCCTATTTCAAACTTTAAAATAAATTCCTAGCGCCTACGCAACGACTCCTACTAATTTTCTGGTTATTAAAGCAACGCAATTGGTGCTTCAGTCGTGGTTCATAACACAACTTGGAAGACGTAATCTAGACCTAATGTAGTACAGTAAAATGTTTAAAAGTCAAATTATAATGATCACATGAGCAACGTAGCTATTTGGCTGACCATTTATTTTACTCGTTTGTGAATGCGTATAAATGACCCATATTTTCCTGATGACTGGGACTGGCTCGTTTCCTTTCATTTACAATTAATGGCTCACTATGAATAATCCTCCAACATTCTATGTTGAATCAGCGCAAGTTGATTTTAGTGACCCAGTTTTCGCACATTTCCTCCGATGTTCAATTTATGATTCATTTTAAATATTTTGGGAAAATTCCCTGTTGAATTATTTTTACCTTAGTTACCCTGTTGCCATAGACTTACGTAGGCCAGACTCACCTGAAAACAGAAGCCAGAGGAGAAAGATTCTCTTCACGGCCTATTTCCTTCGATGTTCAATTTATGATTCATTTTAAATATTTTGGGAAAATTCCCTGTTGAATTATTTTTACCTTAGTTACCCTGTTGCCATAGACTTACGTAGGCCAGACTCACCTGAAAACAGAAGCCAGAGGAGAAAGATTCTCTTCACGGCCGCCGAAATTTCGGCCATCAATTGAGCGGAAGATTGCAAGTGGTGCTGGTGCCGGTGGTTTATCTTCCCGGAATCAGGATTGCCGATGCATAGGCAGACCATTGCTACCATTCCTTGTCATACATAAACCAATCTCAGTCTTGCTCAACCATTTCAGTTCTTGCATCAACCATTCCCAGTTCTGCATCAACCAGTCCCAGTCCTGCATCTACCATTCCCAGTCCGACATCAACCATTCCCAGTCCGGCATCAACCATTCCCAGTCCTGCATCAACCATTCCCATGGCTAGAATTGGGAATGGTCCTTTTGTAGGAATCCAACTTGTGTAGGAATCGGGCGCGCTTGGCAATCTTTGGAATGGGAATCAGAGTATATAGGCTATAAAAGTCTGACGGGAATTCCAGTCCAAATGGGAATGCGTGCGCACGGGTCTCGTGCTTATTTTGATACACTTGGAAGCTTGGGATTTTTTTAGCCGCTTTTTTCCTCGAATTTTGAACGGAAGGCAAAGGATTTGGACGGGAGTTGTGCTTGGAATTTTGTGCTGCACTTGTGAGAGTTTGAATTGGGGGTTAATTGAGTGCTCGGAAGGGAGGGACTTTGCCCCCTGAGGTGAAGGGGAGGAGGTAGAGGGCAAACGGATAGCGGTAGCGTGCCAAAGAATTTTTTCGTACGAAAGAAAAAGAGATGAGAAAAGGGTTAAGTCATAACTATTAAGTCATATTAAGTACCAATACCCAAATTTCCGTTTGTTCCTTTAATCATTTCTTGATTTCTTTAATCTTTCTTTGATAAGTATTCATTAGCTCTCATTTTTTTGTCATACTTCTACTCCATACTACATTGATACGGTTGTTTACACATGGATGATGTGTAAAGAAGTTTATTGGTCGTTCATCAATGCCAGCATATGGGGTTATTTACTCAAATGTCGTTGTACTATTCAGTCAATAACAAATATTGTTGACATTGACATGTGTCAAGTAAACGTGCAACATTATCAATATTTTCGCGTTACGAATACACGAAGAATGATACATAAAGTTTTATATCAAAAGGTGACAAAAAAAATTTACCGTCGCCCATATTTTATAGTTTTTTCAGTTGATCATTAAACTTGTAGTTAAATCAATTATTGTTTCATTGCTTTTAAAACAATTATAATGCTAAAAGCATCCCATGATAAATCTTGCCAAGCAAGCTTAGCCGCCAAATGTAGAAAAAATCTCCTGTTCACTGCTTAATATTACTAGCCTCGAGCATTCATGCACCGTGCTTTAAATTTCAGCACCTAGCCCAGGGCGTTCGTGCCACGTGTTTACAATTTCAACCTCCAGCCTCGGACATTCGTGCACCATGTTTACAATTTCAAAGCCATGCCCAAGGCATTCTTGCACCCTGTTTACAATTTAAACCCCTAGCCCCAGACATTCGTGCCCCGTGTTTACAATTTCAACCCCAAGCTCCGGGAACTCATGCACCGTGTTCAACCGCTCAAGCTCGGTCATTTGGACCACGTATCAACGATCACGATTTTAAACCGTAGCCCCGAGCATCCGAAACTCGATTTCATTTTTTCAACCCCAAGCCTCGATCATTCGTGTCCCATGCTCATTATTTCAACCCCAAGCTCCGGGAATTAATGCACCGTGTTCATTATTTCAAGCCCCAAGCCCCGGGAATTAATGCACCGTGTTCATTATTTCAAGCCCCAAGCCCAGTGTTCACAATTACGATTCCAACCCCTGGTCCCGGGCATTCGTTGCCCGGCATTGCCTTTAATTTCCTATAGTCTCTTCTAAACTGCAAAACTCATTTCGCCTGCGTTATCATCGGAATATTTTTCCACTCTACTGCGATATCATTCCCTATACATCAGGCGAGAGCTGCGATATCATTCGGGATGCGAAGGCGTCCTCGTACGATATCAGCGCCTGTATTTCACGCAAACGATGTCGCCAGACGAGATATCAGCGCTGCCATTTCCTATTTTTGAACCTATCACGTAAGCATGGCAAGGCATTTGCGTTCCTCACGCTAACTGAGACGAGTTGCTTGAGAGGAAATGTACCTTCGTATTTATTGAGGTGCTTCGGAGATACCAGCGATGCATGCATGGCTGCTGTGAGGCTGGGTATGTCGTAAATGCCAATGCTGCTCTGACATTTTTGTCGTGCGGTCTCCACTTGAAAGTGCCAAGTTCTTTGAATAACAGTCCTTTTATTACTAGTTCTAGCCAAAATAAGTTTGTTTTTTTCCTCTAATAAAGAGGTGAATCATATTTTAAAAATATCATTTAGTTTTATAGTTTATGGAAATCCCATAAGAAACCCTTACAAATGTGGGGCGTTACAAAGGGTTCGCTACTGCAATTCATGAGTTAAATGGGTGAAGGCAAAACGCTCGTCTCTCTAAATGAGAATAAAATTATAATTGCGTGATTCAGCTGATTTGTTTGATGAATGCAACTACACAAAAATGCAAATTTTTCACCTAACGGATGAAAAATAAATCAATCAATTATTCATCGATCGTTATCAAAAATTTCGTGCATTTTTCAGTGCCTATATATCATGCTAATAGAAAAATTATCCACTATAAAAATTTCGTCTGATTCCTTGCCTATCGTCGGGCAAGTGCCTTATAATATTGAGTCTGGTCAATCATTTCTTCCTGTAAGGAAGTTATTATTGATTAGAAATGTTCCATGAAATATTCCCGAAATTACTGAAGTGCATTATCGTTAGATTTGATATAGCATTCAACTTCTAATATTATAATTAAAATACTTCATAAATGAGCTAAATAGTAATTGATCTGAAGTTGTGTTCAACGATGTATTTGAAAATAATTTCAGTAGTGCATTCAATAGATACACATTATTAGCCGGTATGTCTATAGGTATCACCGGTCAACATAACCTATTCTGAGCGGTCAATCTATAGGTAATATTAACACTCTGCACGAGGTGTTATAGATCAACTCGCATAGCATTCAGTGACGTTCTATTTACTGCAGACGACCTCGATAATTGGACTGGCGAGCTCGCGATTCCAGGAATGGTTTGAATAGGACCTCGTTACCTGGCTATACTCACGGTCTTCGTCCCACAAACTACTGCTAAAGTTCTATACAAGTCATGCTGCGGTCTTCAGTCTTATCAAGCATCAATAAACGTGACATCGATTCCTGACATTGCTTCCATTGAAAGGCTATGACGCAAATGAAGTAAAAAATAATAATTTTTTACGATCATTCCGCTCGTGTAAATGTGTGCGTTCTTGCGTATAAGGTAAAATTACATAATTTGATCTGATAATAATCACTATCATGAGAGTTCATGATACCTTACCTTTTATTATACTGTTTGTGATTTAAGCGAGCTGTTGGAATATATTTTCGTTATATCCGATAATGGAAAGTTAACCTTCCACTATGATTTCTCTCTTTAGCAGAAGAATATTTAGCAACATTCGTTACTTTTCGGCTGATATTAGTTATAAAACGGAATTAAAGTAAAGTCTTAAATCAAGCTTTATATTGACATGAAATTCTATAAAAAATTGAACGTAAGATAGTCTGAGTAGTATCAATATCTGTAAATTATAGATTTAATTTTAAATTAATGCAGGTGGTTTTGCGAATTTCCACCTGTAAAATAATTAAGTAATTCCTAATAATTTAAAGTTACAGTAAAGTTACTTCAAGAATATAATACCAAATTAGAAGTTCAAATGTCTCATATTTCATGATTAGAGTTTAGCAGATACCTGTTACTTAAATTTTCCGTATCTTTCCGCATCTTCATAAATGCTAAGAAATTTTCAATGATATGAACTAAACATTTTTATCATTTAGGCAATATAATAATGTCAAATTATTGTCGTGGGTATTGTTTCACGACAGTTATTAACATGACATATATGCGAGCAGAGGCCTCGGCATCACATTTATCAGACTTATGAGCGAAAATTAAAATTTAATATTCATAGATGTGATTTTTTAGTAGAATTTTTTAAAATAGATTTCGCATCACATTCGGATTTTCAAGCCTTACAAAAAAATTATCTACACATCATATGCAAGGAAAGTTCAATGTAATTGACGAAACCTGATATGCTAACCGACTAGGACCTCATTCTAATCTCACTGCAATTCAATATTCATTTTAATCAGACGTTTAGATTATACGCAGTAAGGACTAATGATCCAATCTTTTTAGTTCCCTTTTATCTGCCATTACAATTGAGTTCGAACGCAGTTCATACGATGCCATGCTTGGTAGATGAGATTTCTTTCTTGGATCACACGACTTGGGTTCTGTACAGGTTGGAAGTTTCGTGTATGCTTCCGATGGTGGGTTTTGAGGCTCCGGAAAAGACAATGAAGGTACCGAGGCTTACGGTCGCTTTAGCATTATACAAAAATGGGATCAAGTTTCCAGACTTTCTTTTGGACGCACCGGCGGAAGACTGAGCAAACACTCCTGGCAATAATATTCCCATCGGAAATTATGAATTTGATGTTCATTTTTCAGCCTTTGAAGTAAGTAGAAAAAATGCCCTATCAAGAAAATGTACAACAACCGCTTTTGACAGCGTTAATTATTTTCAGAACTAAAAAATTTATATTTAGATACATATATCGATAAACCATTGAATGGGATTACAGGCGAAACTTTTTGATTTATTAATGATACTTTAATTATCCGTATCTGTTGTTTCATAAGTTGATCATATTCATCTTAACGGTTAATTTTTCAATCCAATATTTGTATTAATAAATTCATGCAAATAAACTGAATGTTGCTGTGAAAGCACAATGCTAACGTGATGATAATTTTTTCTTAATTAATACTCCAACAAATTTTTTATTCATAACTAATATGTTTGGATTATCCTAACCAACTCTGAGTAACTAATATGTTTCACTTCAACTAATATGTTTCGATTACCCTAATCAACTCAGAGTTACAAATGTTTCATTTCAACTAATATATTTCGATTACCCTAATCAACTCTGAGTAACAAATGTTTAATTTCAACTAATATGTTTCGATTATCCAAATCAACTCAGAGTAACAAATGTTTCATTTCAACTAATATGTTTCGATTACCCTAATCAACTCAGAGTAACTTATATGTTTCATTTCAATTAATATGTTTCGATTACCCTAATCAACTCAGAATAAATAATATGTTTCATTTCAACTAATATGTTCCGATTACCCTAATCAACTCAGAGTAACAAATGTTTCATTTCAACTAATATGTTTCGATTAACCTTTTCAACTCAGAATAACTAATATGTTTCGACTACCCTAATCAACTCAGAGTAACAAATGTTTCATTTCAACTAATAAGTTCTAACCCAAATCAACTCAGAGAAAATACAAAGGAGTCTTTGCACTTGACCAGGCGAGCTAAGCGGGCACAGCCGTGAGTGTAGAGGTGCAAAAGCAGCAGTCGTTGCAGTGGTGCGTGACCCCACGAGGGTGTGGCAAAGACGTGCAATAAGCTGAGAGCGCCGCCACCATTACCCTGAAAACTATACTGATTATTGGCTCGACACAATAGCTCTCGAGCACCGAAATACTTTTAGAGGAAATACATGCAAACGATTGGCCACAAATAGAAAGAAGGGAGATATTGTGGCGCAGGGATATTGGGCTCGCACCAAGACACCATATTGCGGTGGATATCTGCGGGCATTTGGCTGAGCACTTACCATTTGCTCTGGTGATCGGCCTCGTGCAAATATATACTTGTGTATGATTGGGCAGCCATGGGTGCGAATATATTTGTATGTGACTGGGCTTAGGCTTGGGTTATAGGTTACGAGTGTAAAAAGAAGCTCGGATAAATAAAGAATGTAATCGTTTCATCTTCAAATTAAATGCAAGTACACGAGAAAATTCATGATAAATGACGATTACTGAGGCGAGACGAGAAAAGTTGTTATGTTTACTCAGAAGTAGACCTCCTAAATGAATTTTTCAACTTTAATTTTTTAACTGATTAATTATAAAGGCCTGAAATTATTCATATCTGAACTTTTTGTGATTTTTAATTATTCAGAAAGCCGTAGCCCTGGTATTCTTTTTATTATTGAAAAATATTAAATGTTTGCAGCTCTTTTGAGCGACCAGAAAAAAATTAGTCTTGAAATGGGAAATTTATTGAAGAACGATTCAATATCTTGATCTTGATTATCCTGTCAAGTTGAAAAGAATCGTGAAGCCTTTCACCCTTCGATGGAAGTTACGGTTAATTTAGACAAATTTGGCTTAGAGTGTAAAAATTTTCAGTCGTTGATTCATCCTAGATAATTTTTGTGGGTCATTAAAAATTTTCTCTAGTGTTGAAGGAAAGAGTTTGAAAACGAATAGGTCAAATTGTGCAAATAACACTGACGCGCACTTTTGCGGGCCAAACTTTGGTAGGATTATCCATAAAAGTACAAAAATCAGATAGTAATTTGGACAAATTCTCACTAATTTTTTGAGTGAAGTGTACGTCAATGAGAGATGGCAAAGTCGCATGAACATCTGCTACAAATTTCTCAGTTGACAGATCCGAGCTCTCACTCCTCGCTGAAGTTCTTATTCATGTTTGACTGCAAATGACATTCACAATCATGAGCAATTGCCCATTTGGGAGTCTGAATATTAAACTCCCCCACTAGAACCGAAATTTGCGTACAGTAAAATCCCTTCAGAAAATAACCTCTACGCTATATGACCATAAAAGGCAATATCGATGGTGTGCTGTGACGGAACGATTTAAAGCAGAAATCTGCTCGGGAAATACGTACAATGAAACCTGGAATACAAAGAAAGATCAATCTACGTTTTCATAACCAATCTACGTAATTTGCTATTACGTTATAAATATATTAAACCATATGCTTATTTGGTTATCATTGAAATGGACAAATAGGATTCATGCAAACAGGAAGATGAAAGTTTGACTATAATTTTTAATCAATGAAAAGTTTTTGAATATTCAGAATTTTATGAATGCAGCCTGTCAAATGTAGGCTATGCCTTGCATGATGATATTTTTATACTGCAGGCAAAATGTCCATAAATAAATTTTTAGTGCAGAGATACCGTAAAACGTTGTTTTGTAACAGCTAAGTATTTTCTGCTTGTATTTAACGCACATATTCAAGTTTATTCATACAGTTATAACTGTCAAACATCTTTCAGGCCTCATCAATCCTGATCGATATTTCAACCACAACTCTCACTTGACTGCAACCCGGAGAGTTTCACCCCTTGTTCGTTTTTATGCCTGGCAACATTACCGTATTCTAACCATCTGTTCCGTCACCTCTCTAGAGTCCAGAGCTTCCGCCACTCAGAGAAAATGCCATGCACTTATCGCCCATATGTGGGACATCCCGACGCCGGTTAGCCCGGAATACGGGTGTATAAGTTTTACGTCAATTCTCTGCTCGTGCATATTCATACGTCGTGCAAAAATCGCGGTATTGCCGATTATTTGGAATCGGCAGTCAGTGTGCCGAATCTGTAGAATCAGCACTTCTATACTAAAGGAATCTTCTGGGTTAGGTTAGTCTGCCAAATTCACTATTTTTAAATATTTAAATACAAAGGAACTTGACTTAACTTGACCTAACTTTTTCTAACTTGAACTGTCGATTTATGTTCTAACTCTAACTCAAACGTCCAATTTTCTGAATCAGAAACGAAATGGTGATTCCACAGATTCGGCAAACTGGCAGCCGATTCCATATAATCGGCAATTCTGCGATTTCGGCTCGACATATATATAGTAGGTCAGATAGGTAGTTCTAGGCTCTGAGTTCGGGTGTAAGAGAGGGTGGATAATTTATAGTTAAAAAATCATCCTTCCAGTAAAATCAGCGTAACAAGACAAATTTTTAACAATTATTCCTTATAGATTAAATTACAATTTTTGACGCCTGCTCTACATCCCTAGGAAGTGTTTTATCTATGAATATTATTCGAGTTTAGCAAGATCATGAAGAGTTTTTCCAATTGTTGTTCGTCAGCTTTTGATCAGAAAATTAACTGGAGCCAAATGAATAATTTTTTTCGGCAATATGTACATTTATATTTGAAATCTTGGTGGATTAAAATTTACTGTATGAATTGAATACTGGATAAATTGAGTATTACTGATTTGATTCAATTCGCAAATGATTTTACACGATTTTGATCCTAACATATATTTTGTCTTATGCATTTTTGCTAGGCTTAATAATACTTATCATTAAAAGTGCGTCATATATCATCGGATCAGTTGGCTCTCAATACGCGGTTGATAAAATAGAGCAGTTGAAATAAACCGCACGTCATTAAAATAGCAATATGTGTTGATTTATATTCATTTAAAATTAACCAGCAACTTACTTATTTACACGAACCTTGTAGATTGTTCAATTTTTTACTCAGTTCGAGATTAACAATTTTTAATTCATAAACATTGAGACCACATTATTTAGTATTAATTCTGAAAATTCTATCAAATTCTTCTAAAATCAATAATGATTCGAGTGAAATTTATCTAAGTTTTGAAAGTATTGACATTTGCATGGCCACAGCATTGCACTAACATGATCTCAGTTTGATCTGAAATTGAAAATCAATCTTCAATGAACCGTACATAATCTGAACATTGAACTGCCTCCAATTAATGAGACGGCATCCAACACGAAATAAATTGAACCTAATGTTAATTTTAAATCTCCAGTACGTACGTATAGGCTTAATTTTTTAGCCTCCTGACAGGCCATTTACTTTTATTATTTTTGACTGGCTCGATCCACAAGGATTAAATCCCGACGAACGATTCGTAGTCACGCGCTTCCTGACGTCTGCGGCGAAGCGGCTTGGCTTCACCGAAATATGGCTCGAAAGACGCTAAAATACGTCAGGTTTCACAAAATTTTACGAGAAATGTCTGGAGGGGAAGCGTTTCGTTCGGTAGGAGCAGCTTAAGGATATCACAAACATGGAGATCGCTCCTGCGAGTATCTCAAATTATGAGCTTGATTTACAACAACTTGAGGATATGGTCGTGAACATCAGGATGGTTATAAGCTACAGACATCCCTTTTGTGATGTCTGTATCTTGATTATAAAACTACACTACAGATATTATGTTTGTGCTGTCTGTATCTTGGATATAAACCTACACTACAAACGTTATGTCTATGATATGTTGAGTATCTTGTTTATAAGCCATGTTTTCTGCACCAAGACAATACGAAAATGATTAGAATATTTTAAATTGAATGCATTCTTATCGCCTAAATAACGTCTTGTTGTACTGATAACATATTTCTTGTGTAGCATTCATTGATTGTGATGTGCATGCGCTATTAGTGTGAATCAGGAGATATGTTCTTTTCCCTTTTTACGACTTTTTTCACTTTTTTACGACTTACGACGTACTTTTTACTGAATAAAAGTACGACTTCTCAGTACGATCAAAATAGTTAATTAACTACTCGTCAAGATAATTAAGCAGGGCTATATAGTGCAGTGCTTGAAGAAAGAATCTGTTCAGTTTACTGCTGATATGCTTCTAAATAAGTACTAAGTCATCAATAAAAAAACTTCAAATCATGAAACGTAAAGTTCACTCTTTCAAAAGTTTCAATTAATGTTTAATTAAAAATGATATGACATGAATACGTATACATTTAAAGTTTCCGCGATAGCAGCTTCTTTTCGATATTTTTTTTTGTGATTGAATGAAAGATATTACGGTATGAAATTAAGGTATAATTGCGAAGAAAATTGTTGAAATAAATCAGTGAATGGGCATACAAGCCTGAATATATCAACAAGAAAGTAGCGCTGCACGTCTTGTGTCTGTACGCCCAATTTGGTTAGTGCGGATTTTATTGCCATTCCCAAACAACGCTCGATAAATCAGGACGAGGTAAAAAAAACAGTCGTGCATTACCCACATGTGACTGCATTGGAAAATGGAATTAAATTTGGGCGGAGAAAGGGATTCCTCGAGAGATGGAAATGTTCGGAGATAAATCAACGACAGCATGGAAATGAGCATTATTGATGCTGGGGCTCGAGCTCTGAAAGGCTGCGACGAGTGCACCAGCTTTTGTTAGATGCAAGAGGCGAACAAGAGAAGAAGCACTCAGTGAAATATGTAAGGCATTGTTTAAATTGCTATGCACTCTTGCTATTATGTCGGTCATCTTGACCCAGTATCGCTCGGCAAAAGAGTATATCAGTACTACGTCCGTTCTCTGATTGCGTTGTGGTTGAGAACGTGTATTATTATTCTGTCAATATGACCCATTCTTTTCTCTTAGTGAAGCATGTTTGAGTTGCTGGCAGCTCCTGGCAATGAATGCATGCAAGAAGGCACTTATAACCAGAATTTCGTTTATTCGTACAACGTTTAATTCGTACATTAGCCTTCAGTCCGAAGATTTCGTCATGTCGATAAAGTATAGAATTTCATTGCACTATACCGAGATATTCATTATAGTTCTTTTCGTTTATTGAATTATTATTTTTTCAGTTAATTTGAATTATAGAATATGGAAATAAAGCTAAAGATCAGTTGTAGATGAATTGTTAGATGAACGCACATGCCATAGTTCCTCCTTTGAAGGAAAGTGCACGTTAAATTAAGAGTTTCAGAACGAATCGGTTTCTTATATACATAGCAGTCGCTGTTATTAATTCAACAATTAAAGTCAGTTGTAGCAACTTGAAAAATCACTATTGTGATCAAACTTTGTGGTCTAACAACTACGTCTAAAATTATCAACAGTCAAAATTTTTTCGTTCTCTAGTAAAGTCCCTTGTGAAATGATTGTAGCGAAACAATCCAAGATATTGCTGTTAATTGTGGGTGAAATCACGTTCAATTATATAAAAAACTGTAATTTCTGAAATTGTTTAGTCGCTATATATTATGATCGTGGAGCAATGAATGTAATCTATACATAATCGTGAACCAATATAAAATTAAAACTTGGTATTTTTATTGTGTCTCTTTATTGAGTTAATAATTAACTAAAATTATAGTATAGAGAAATTATAGATAAAAAATTAATGTAATATAATACAAACGAATTCGTGTGAAGTAGCCTTCATAATAGCCGCGTATTAAACTTCAAGCAAACAGATATATGATATTTGTATTTATATCTCTTGAATTTCAAATCAAAAGATATGAAAGAGTCATAAAATTTTTAGATATTAAATGTGCAAAAATATTTCAGAAAATTCCTGTAAATTAATGGAAATATACTTCATCTCCGAATACTGAGAAAATTGATCCAGTAAAAAAATATGAGCATTTGCTTTAATTACGGGTGTTCATTCATTACCCCCATGTAATTCATTCATTATTCATTACCCCAGGTCATGGTAATATTTTTACGTTGCGACACAGTGCTTGGTAGATTGATTCTCAATCATTTGCTAATATAGAAGGAACTTATTAATTCGGATTTCTGGCTTATTCGCATAAAGTTCGATTCTTTCGTGATACTCTTGGTTGGAAAATTATTCGTAGACATTATGCGAATTGCGCAGAAAATGGTGGGGTAAATTTGAAATATGTGAGAGCTTTAATAAAAAATGATTATTTAGAGAGACAAGTACAGTATTCTTGGGTATTTATTACATTAACTTTACTGAAATTGTATACTTCATTCAGAAATAGAATTGTTCGTAGAATCCATGTACATTTTATGCTTAACACTGAAAGTTCGTCCACTTACCACAAAAATATAGCTGTCTGCGTTCAACCATGCGCTCAGAAAAGAGAATATAGGTGTTGTTGTCCAAATATAAACTCACCGTATGAGCAGAATGCAGGCCCAGCCCTGAAAAGGCCTTCCCCTGGGCCAAACAAGGTTCGGATGACCCTCACAATTGCAAGAACTGCATCGGTATTTGGACAAAATCCCACATATTGCACTGAGCGTGCAGCTAAAGCCACCAACTGCAGAGCGTTCCTGACGCTGCCATGCAGCCCATGTAGCGGACGCTGATCCAAATGCGGCCACATTCAAATTTGAGCCTCGGCTTCCATTCGTTGATTTCCTGCGATATTTACATACAAGCGCTTGCGTCGAGCAGAAGCAATAGCGACTTCCCTCGCTCCTTGACGGTTTTTGTAATAAATTTATGGCCTTTATGCGTGTTTCTTGTCGGTCGCGTTGTTTTTTTTTGTCTTGCTTGTTTGTTTCGCTCGTGTGTGTTTTTTTTTTTATTTTTTGTTAGCTTTTTTTTTTCTTTTTTTTTTTTTGATTTGTTCGGTTCCGTTACTGTAGTAGATTACAATGCCTCATAGATGTATCGGTGCTTTCCTGTCATGGTCATACTCGTATCGCACGATACATGTCGTGCATCATTTATCAGACCAAATTAGAAGTAAAAAATTTTAAGCTTACAAGGCTCGAATCAATTTTGTAAGGGAATACTGCAGGAAATGCAGGTGTTACTCGTAAAATAACATCGTATATAAGTATAAAATATAGAAAACGACAGTAAAACAATGTAAATGGTCTGAAAAAAAATTATAAATTTTATTTGCGACGCCATTGGAACCAAAAACTCAAGGCGCATATTATACAAAGCCATGAAAAATGGGCCAGGCTTCTAATGCTTGTAAAAATTGTTAATTTTCAAATGGTAAGAAATCTCTGGTGCTTTTATACTTAGTCTTGCCAACAGATCATATTCAAATAATTCTATTTAAGAAATATCGCATAAATCTCCGTTGTCATTGATTTCTAAAATAAAGAGTTTAACATGATAAACACGAAAATAAATCCGCATTATCGGTTGAATATTAGAAACAAATATCTTCCATGCCAGAAGCACGATCATAAATCCGCATTGCAACGTGGATTAAATAAAAAATACTTATAATTCAAAAACACGAGCAAAAATACGGATTTAAAAAAATTCAAGCGCCCGCACGAGAGTGATCTGGTATGCAAGGCTGCACGCGGCTCCGAACTCTTTGGTTATGATGGACCCCCTTGTTATATAGACTCCCTATGGCCCCCCGCTGTCTTTTTAGGGTCGAGCTTCCAATAACTCACAGAGAATGGCTCGGTTTGATCATAACCCGGCAAGCGGTAATGCTTGTATACTCCGTATAGTACGCGTATATACGCAAGCGCTTTACACGCTATACGCCACATGAAGCACTGGCGTAATCGCTTGCACAAAACGCGAGCGTGTCAAACTATAACACCATCAGCTGATATACGTCGATAGTCGATATTAAAATGAAGGGATCAGCGGTAAACCCTCAAACCATCATTAGTCACCGAGGACATAATGGAAATACATGACAATTTTCACATCTCACTCCTAAAGTGTAGTTGTTCCAGTTATTTTTCTTCGGTTATTTCGTTAACTTTCTTCAGCTATTCCAAATATTTTCTTCAGTTATTTCAGTTATTTTTCTTCCGTTATTCCAGTTATTTTTTCAGTTATTTCAGTTATTTTTCTCTGCTATTCCAATTATTTTTTCATATATTACATTTTTTACAGTTATTTCAGTTATTTTTCCGTTATACCAGTAATTTCTTCAGTTATTCCAGTTAATTTTTTATTTATTCCAGCTATACCAGTCATTTTTCTTCGTGGGAATTCGTCCTCGCAATGTAATTGCACTTCACCTAATGCCTCAGCTGGAACTGCTCATTTTTGCTCTGATATCTTGATTGATAATAGTTTTCTACGCTTTATAATAATAATCTTAATCATTGTGAAACGATGGATAACAAATAATCATCCCTCTGTCATAAACAGTGTAGGACACCTTACACGAAACCAAAATATATTATTAAGCCTATATATATATCCATTGTAGCGTCCCATCTTAAATTATTCTCAGAATTTTCAAATTATCCAAATTGCGTTTGGAAATATAGCAAGCATATTTATTGGCGATGTTTTACGTGTCTGGATTAATTAACAGAAATATTGTTCAATATAAATACAAATCGTAAAGTCATAGTAATTTTAATCACATAGCCTTGCCGCGGAACTGTTACAAACCTTTGAAACTTTTTATTTTAATGATTTCCAAATGAATCTTCGAAAATTCATCTCAAGCTAGGCACGACATTAAAAACACATTTATTCATGTATGGCGCCAAATTATTTCATGGACGCAGCTAAGGTATATTCATCTCAAGTTATACATAATACAATATGCTTTATATAATATTCAAACAATTCTTTGGAATTGATTGAAACCTGCTACAATTAAATAAGAAAATTTTGCCATCCTATGCTAATATGCAATATATGTAGATATTGGTACATTTTGGGCAAAGCACTTTTGTAAGACATGTTGGATTACAAAAATATATCGTTTGTTATTATCATTAACGGCATCTCTAACATTATCGTTATTTTTACAGTATAGTCGTTGTCAAGGGGAACGCACCGATTTGGGTCACATTGAACCATAAAATCGTAAATTATTTACATTATATTATATTTTTAGGACATTTGGACATTATTGATTACATGATGGCAGGGTTAGAATACAAATTAAGTTCCACCGTATCACGATTACTATGTAAACATATAGGAATTATAAACAGAATTGTTAGTCATTTACTCTAATGAAATTTCGCCTATAATTTTCTTCTAGCACGGTCCGATAAAGTGCATAGGTTCCCGTATGACCGTTATATGCTTCAATATTAGAGACGCGGTAACGTAAAACTTTCCTGCATTCAAGCTTTTTCAGCTGATAAGCTTGAAGAATGTCGCGAATAATCCGTGGAGTAAAATTAAAATTTTAGATCACACCGCTCATGGATACCACTGTATTTATTGAACACGTCACTAAAATGAGTGTTTTGCTTCATACTTTAACTGCGATTTTAAATTTTTTGGACTTTCATTCTGTTAATCGGCGAATAAGGAGATTCCAATGCATATTTAGTATTATTTTCATGAAAGAAAAATGTTCGCAAAGTTCTTAAAGCGATTTTTCTTAAATTAGGACTAAACATTTGAAGTAAACTCAGATATGGAATTTCATTCACCATCATGGATCTAAAAGCAAAAAACAGCTAAATATTCTTCCGGTTGCGAAGCTCGCCACGAGGTGGGCTTCTCAGGTGAGTGTAAAGGCAGGTATCGACGTATCTATTGGACCGATAACCAATCAGTGCCGCGGATCGGACCAATGGTGACCGGTTATCGATTGTATGGCCGGGAGGACCGAAGAGAACCAATCAGCCAATACAAGGCCAGGGATATCGGGCGCCAGTGCGGCCATTGGCTGGATTTTCCAATACATTCCAAGCAAAAAAAAAAATTGCGTAAAAAAACACTGGTCAGAAAAGCTAAGCGAAACTGTAGCCATGCTTCTGACCACAGCGCCGTGCTCAACGCAGCTTGATATGTCAATTATTATGGCTCGGTAAATAATCGTAATTCAAATTTACTTTCAATTTTTTTATAAGAACTAACGCTGTCTGTAATTAATATTTTTAATTGAAGAAATTGGAATAACAATGAAACATTGAGGAGAGAATTAGGATTAAATCCAATCAATTTAATGCGCTGGGTTCAAGATTATTGAACGCACTGAATAGGAAGGGTATAATGCAAAAACAATAAAGATGAAAAATTATCTTAGTTCAGCTTCATCGAATTACAAAACTTTTAAGTTCATATCAAAATTTGTTTAAAAGCTCCAACAACGGCCGTTAAACAGACAACATCCGAAAATGTCAATTTTTAATAATTTTTTTAAATGTAATTTTCAATTTTGTTGTGCCGTGCAAGAAACGATAGTGCTGCTAATGAATGAAATTGTGCGAATTAAGAAATGCACTGGCATCGTATATTGCATGTTCGAGATCAGTTGTTTATGTTCAGGGGGTAGACGTATTAATTGACGATGTTGGAATTATCATTCAATAAATCTATGTGAAAACAAAGCCTTCAATATGAGTCCAGGCTATATATACGATTGTACAGTATGTCCAACACTTCATTTTAAAGGGAAGGAAAAACAGAAGCTCTTAATAAACTAAATAATGAAACTAACTAAAAAAATAAAACAGAAGCAAAACCCGTGTGCTTCATTGTTCTGAACTTAGCACCTATAGACACTTATATGTAACACTTTTCACATAAGTGGTTTTGTTTTCAGACTATAATTTTGGACTCGAAAAAGGACTTAGCGCAGAGCGTGTCTTTAATAAACAAGGTAATAGAAAAGACGAATTTAAACCATAATTAGTAATGCACGTAACTCAACTTGAAACAAAATAATATATTGAAGCGCGTTCCCTTACAATTTGTAAATTCAATCTCATATTTTGAGCTGTTTTAATATCATTTTCTACATGTAGACACACAGAGAAATGATTGGGTCACATTGTCCAAATAATGACACATTTTCTGCACCTAGCACTGAAACGTCCTTCTTAACGTCCCAATTAAACGGGGGTCAGGATTAACTACACAAGTGTTAAAACATATTTTAACACAAAGTGTCACTTATTTCCCTGAGTGTTTTGATAAGCCAACACGTCCACGTGGCCGCAGCTACCGCGTGCCCGTATCCCGCAGCTACGCGTGCCCGTATCCCGCAGCTACCGCGTGCCCGTATCCCGCAGCTACCGCGTGCCCGTATCCCGCAGCTACGCGTGCTCTTATCTCGCGTGCGCGGTTCGCGTGCTCGTGCGTTTATCAAAGCAGCAGCCATCAGAGGATCAGCTCGTTGCTGGTCCAGATTGTTGATTGAATTATCGACGAGCTCGCATTACCTGCACCAATGTTATCAGGGAGCCCAATAATTATCTTAATTTGTATTACGTGTACGTAGTCTTTCAGGTTAGTGTAGTTAAACATGACAAATACATGGATTAAACGGCAATCATGCATTAAACTGCATGCAATTATCAAAATGTGTATTACGTATACATGTAGTCTGCCAGGTTAATGTAGTTAAGCATGAGCTATAAATACATGTATTAAACTGCTACATGCATTAAACAGGACTCAATTATCAAAATTTGCTTTACGTGTACGTAGTCTGTCAGGTTAATGTAGTTAAACATGAGTTAAATACTTGTGATAAACTGCAGACATGTATTAAACTCGACGCAATTTTCTTAATTTGTATTACATGTACGTACAGTCTGTCAGGTTAATTGAGTTAGTCAATATTACACCGGCGATACTCGTTTTTTTTTGCGTATTTATGGATAGTAGTGCAGAAATTTCACGAGTATTTTGAGTTTTGTAACAATTTTGTGTAATGAACTGAAATAACAAGTCAATTACTTTCCAGAAATAGCCTTTGATCACAACCGTGGAATTTTATCCATTTTACCCATATCAATATCATCACTTCGCCACAAAGGTAATATTTGAATTTGTTTACTTTGAAGAGTAGTTTGTAGACCCCCCTGAAATGTCTTATTAAGCCTTTAATTACCTTTGATTTAAAGACAGTGTCGATCCAGTATACAAACTCACTTGACAAAAAAATCTTACGGGAAACCTTGATCACCAAAAACGGTGTTCGATATATGGCACTGAATATCTAAACATAAAGTAATCAAATTTGAATAGCTTTTATGATGTTGACTATTTCTTGTCATTAATACGTACCTGCATGATGGAAAATCGTGGAAAATACTGCACAAATGCCAACTTTTTCACATTATGACCGTCTGATATTGTTTGGCAGCTACACATTTTTTTAAAGAAGGTGATTTCAGGGATTGTTTACAAACATATCGCCCTGTCGTCAGGTGCAAATTCTCTACTTATTTTTGAGCAAATTTCTATTTTTTAAAGTAGCTTTAATTGTGTGAAATGAGCATCATTTACAACAACCTTATTTACGCAGCAGAAGCGATAGTTACGATAATTGACGGTTGTTGTTCATTTTTCCACTTGATGTTTTCCAATTTTATTTAAAACTGTCAATTTCAGTTAAATAGCCATTTATAAGAAATAAATTGATTATAATTCAGCACAAAACTAACTGGAATTCATCTTTCCATAAACAGAATTAAAGTAATTAAATCATCGCGTCAATTGTTGTTGTTTTCCGCTGCCATTATTTTTTATTACTTTATCATAAATTTAAATAAATAATGCCATTACTAATACTCTTGTCATCATTTTATATTAGGGATATTTCTTAACTCTGATTAATATTTTTGCTGTGCTTGGACTCGTTGTAAATCCTCACACTTGCTCGTGGTAGTTCTCGATCTTTCATTCACGAAAAATAGGTTTCACACGTACGTATAACGAAATAATTGGCGCCTACGTACCGTGCGTACGCAATAACGAAAGTGAGTACCACATGTACGAAATTAAGCTCGATCTTACCGAAAGTACGTAATAGCGCAAGTGCCTACCACACGGACGAAATAGGGTTAAATTGTATCGTACGGACGCAATAACACATGTATAAAGTGGGTGTACTGCCATACCGTGTTCGTAATCCGTGAACCGACGCTGAAAAATCCTTTCTATATTACTCATGGAGGAAAAAATGCTACACTCACGGCAATTACTTTCAGCAATCGTAAAATTATAAAAGAGTTCGTCATGGGCACTTAAAGTTTACTTCATTCATCACTAGTGACTTGGATGTGAATGTAAATTATCGAGCTCTGCTGCCAAATTATTGGGTGAACGCTCACATGTTTCTGCAGGTTTAACTAATGGCTTCTTCTAAGTAATTTTTTAAACCCATTGAGAAAAATGAATGTCCGGTAGACGGGGTATGTTTATACGTATAAATGAATCGTGTACCCTGTACATCAATTTTTAAAATGTTTTTCTCACAGAGTGTCACCGATTTTTTCGCCGCAATTCAAACGGTTTATGCGTGCATGTAATTGGAAAAATCCATAGTGCTACAGACTATTAACTAATGACATCCAAATATTAAAAACGCAATTTAGTGTTTAAAAATTAATAAGATGATGAGGAGCATATTTGTATAATTGTTTATAATCTGTTTTTGCATTAATCATCTTGCAAACATACAGTAGCAACCATCATAGTAACCATACAGTATCAACCATATAGTGGGTATATATCATTGAGAATCGAGATAAAAATTAAATCTCATTAAACCAAAGGGAAAAAATGAATGTATTTCCAAAGATTCGGAAAATTGATAACGGGCACATGCACAAGCAAAAAATACAGTGTACGTGTCTGGATTAATTAACAGAAATATTGTTCAATATAAATACAAATCGTTTTTTTTCAAAAAGTGCTCGTTATCGCTCGGATTTGATATTCCTTCCCAGAATCTTCTCACTCAATGATTCCCTCTTTCATCATTCAGCAAGAAACTGCAATTTAATTTATAGTTCTTTGCAAAGGCACGCACCGTAGTCGGCAGGAATGAGGCAGATCCCAGTTCAAATATCAGGAACCAACAAATGAGCTTTAGCACAAACGTCGTGTTTACTCCCGCTAGAATGATCGTGATTCGCATAAAAGCCTTCGCGCGAGATGCAAACACATTACAATGTGATGAAAACTGGATTATAATTTGATTAGCACCTTTATTTAAACCTGATTTGCCTCGAACAGAAGTCGAGAATGTGTCTTCTTATACGTGCGCCAAACAATCGCAAACTCGAGATTCTGACTGTAATTGCTTTGTGTGAGATTGTATATAAATCTAGCCGTGAAATTTATTTTTTTTTACAATAGAATCCGTTTGACAGGAATTTGTATGATACTCTAGTTCTATTTAAAATTATCAAGATTTTCCACAAAACATCGATTTGTTTCGAATTTTCAATCGTCATCATTTGAATATGTCTAAAATTAAGTTCCGGCGAACTGCTCATTCATCATCTGACAATTTTCGCCTATTTTTAATTATATCGCATACTTTTACGGAAATTATAACTTTTAACGTTTTGTACGTGAAGTGCAGAAAGAAATATGGCAGTACCGAAGCTAGTTTTATATTGAGACGATAGTAAGGCAAAATAAGAACACGAACAATGGGCGCGGGATCAGAATTATGAAACGATTCAATTCTTTAAACCTATAGTCATCAGGCACACTTGCAGAATAGTCTCAATAAATGAGATAGAAATTAAATTTGCCACTTATGTGAAATTATTTGCATTTAAGTAGTCTGCCGTGTATTGCGTTCTGCAGATCCTTATTATAGGGTTCATCCCTCTAGTAAAGAATTTCGTCTCTCAAGTATGATTTATAACTAATTAAAAACACCTGGCATCCTTTCCAAGCCACGGGCAAGGCATAGACGGCGTTTACGTCTCAGGTGATCACTCAATGTATTCACCACTCATATATTCACCGCTCATATATTTACTCATTATATTTTAGTGTTTATGACTGAACATTGAAGTTGCATTTCTTTATTATTTCCATTTTAATAAGTATGTCTCCTGATACATGAATATTAAAAACATACGTATCCTGTCCTGATCATGAATATTAAAAATAAGTAGCAAATTCGGAAGCAAGTTGTGCAACGTCCAATGTTGCTCCGGCGTATATATACATTTCTTCGTTATTAATATGGGATTCAGAGCAAGGCTGTCCAAGACGATGCTGGGAACCGTGCGACTAATGGTCTTGTAAGGCGTATCCACAGGTGCCGGTAAATGCATATACGCCTCAGGGCACTTATGTCCTTGAAGGCGTCGAGACTTGGCGTCTTGGAGCTGTACTAAAGCAAGAATCTATACAAGCAACTCTGTTGCATCTAAGACATTCAAAGGATCGTCCGAAGAGAGTCGCTAATGGACGACCTAACAAGGATTGCTCCGATGAACTTCGCGGTTGAGGAACACGGCCTGAGTCCCAAATTTCGCTGTGGTGGATCTTAATTCTGGCCTTCACGTGGGGTGAACTCATAGGGTCTGGACAAGGGGGATGTTTGATGTGGACCCTGGCCAAGATGCTCGTTTAATTGCTACATCGTCTTGCGGAACATTTGCGCTCTACGGCCCAAATGCACTCAACCACCGCCCTCTGTCTGCCGGCTGCACCATCAGACTACAGCTTAACCGACAGAATAAATTAAATAACAATTTTTATTTAATATTTAGTAATATTTAGTGATTCATTGCTAAAAAAATTTTGACAGGCATTATGATCTCTCTCACTAAACTGAAAAAAACGACTTATATCATTTTATATCATCCCGTCAATATATTGAGAGCCATTATTTTACTACTTAAACAAATAGAATAATTTTTCTTGCAATGAAAAAATGTTTCAACCTTATTAATAGATTATATTCTAATAAACTAGTAACAGAATAAAATTAGCGTAAGACCCTATACAATGACTAATTTTGACTTAATTACCTAATTATGACATTTTTCTCTATATATAATTTTTACAATTTACTAGATGCTTTAAATTTGAAGTAAAATTGCCAATCAGCCCAGCAATTTAGGAATTTCCTGTATTATAATGAATACCACAGTTGATAATCTGTAATACTGAAAATTATTCGTTTAAATAATGGATGAAGAAAATCTGCATGACTGCACAATACCGAATCATGTGCATATTGCATAAATTCAAAACTAACCCACGAAATGTGAGCACGCGAGTAAACTGTATATTAAATTCAGACGCAGAGACAGCCCATGAATTTCAATGGGATGAAGAACAGCCGCTGCTGCAGCGTCTTGATATTGTCTTAGGTTGTGCATGTAATTACTGGTCGTTTCACCTCTCCAGGCGAGACGTCCTCAGAGCTTCATGCCTTCAATGACATCGATTTGAAGGAGCGGTTCGTAATATTGATATGATGGACCGGTTCGTAATATTGATATGATGGACCGGTTCGTAATATTGATATGATGGACCGGTTCGTAATATTGATTGACCAGCTCGTAATATTGATTTGATGGACCAGCTCGTTATATTGATTTGATGGACCAGCTCGTTATATTGATTTGATGGACCAGCTCGTTATATTTATTTGATGGACCAGCTCGTTATATTTATTTGATGGACCAGCTCGTTATTATATTGATTTAATGATTGGACAGATCAGATCGCTACAGCGACTTTATGATTTGATGGACCATGTCGTTATATTAATTTGATGGAACGGTCCGTAATACTGATTTATAATTATTTGATGGAACAGCTCGTTATATTGATTTGATGATATGATGGTCGCGTCGTTGTAGTGATTTGATGATTTGATGGACCAGCTCGGTATTTTGATTTGATGCACCAGTCAGTTATATTGATTTGATAATATACCTCGTAATATTGCTCTAATGATTTTATATACCTGTTCGGATAATTGAAATAATTATTTGATGGGCCCGCACGTTATACTGATTTGATGAAGCAGCGCATAATATTATTTAATGATTTGATATATGTTCTCAGTTAAATTCGATGTAATTCTAAATTAGAGAGAACGCCTCTTGATCTTCTATATAGGAGACGTCATCTCTTTTTTACTGCATTCGGCTTTAACGTACCACTCTTTCGGTGCGCTTTGTATTAGAACTCCGATGGTATTTTTCTATGAAATGAAATGCTTCTTAATTTGAATTCAATATTGATTGCTGCCCGATCTAAATAGGAAATTATGGGCTGCAATTCAAGGTTTTGGTTAATCGAGCCTCCGTATAGGACACTGCAGGAGCATTATAAAAAATTGTATATCCATAATCTATACATTATCTTTTACCAGATTTATCATTTTGATTTTTTAAGCGTTGCGTTCGGCGTCGGTACATGTCCTCAATTATATGCTTTGTCACACAGGTCCAATTAAAGACTCTCGAACAATTCGCAATTAGGCAGCTGTATTTGAAGATGAACAAGCGTGTCGGCTGACGTAACACGTTCCTAACGCGTTGGCAACACGTCGCTGATGCTCATTTGTTTGGTCGCGCAGAAGCCTGCGGTTGACAGCCATCGGTGAGGCACAAACGAACTAAAAAATAAGACAACCTTTAATTGTGTGTGGCCAATCGACCCTTGGTCTGTAGGAGGCTAACTTTCCACACTTGTTTTGATTGGTGGCCTAAAAAAATTCCAGCGTACTAATTATAGCCCTGGTCTGACACTTAGTGCAACCTAAGTTCAAACGAAAAATAATCAGAGCGAAATGAGGTTCCAAAATAATTTACAATTGCATGTACAGAAAAATATTTTGCGATCAGATTCGATGAAACTTTGAATGCATTTCATCGTTCAAATCATAAACCCGAACTCGCAAGAGTAGCGCGCAGTCGGATGACTCACAGTTGAACTGTTTATTTGAGTCTATTTTTCACAATCCTTGACCAATACAGAGTAAATCATCGAAAAATGTGTAAATAAAAAAACTACACTTTTTATTATTAATAAAAGACACTTCAACACAAAAGGCTATGACAAAAATAATAATATGAAAAAAATAATAATCATAAATTAAATTGTCAAGCACGTACGGAATCATATACCCATGAAAAAATTAAAATTTCATTTCATCTGTGTTTGCACCAGTCTTTTTTTGGGTAAGGAGTAAGATTTTACTGCTATTACTAGTAAGATAAAAAATAACATGCAGTGCACTATCCTGGACAAAGCTATACAACCGCCACTAATTTTTCATCGCTTTTGTTACAATAAAGGTTAGATAAAAGAAGGTTTACAATGAGTTCTAATATATCGATTCGGACTCAGCTAAACGCTAAGCTTGATGGAAAAAGTCAAATCATGTCTCAGCCTTGGCGTAATTTGCATATATAATTGGAACTGCTGAAATTAGCTATAATTCTTATTTACATCGATAGCTGATGCCGCCCGTTGCAAATCAGTTCCTCATAACACTTCAGAGTTATATCGAATTCAATGAACATATTAAAGGGAAATGTGAATATGTTGAATATGAATTAGGATATTGATGTATTATACAAATGCTGGATTCAATAGCAATTCAGGAACTAAAATAATTTAAACCATGACGTGGAATTCTAGCGACAAAATAAGTAAGTGTTTATATATGGACCTTCAAATAAATTGTCACATGTTAATAATCAGCCATCACTGATCAATAATACTCTGAAATCATGGTGTTTCTTTACAATTTTTTTTATATTACCTATAGTACACATGTAAACTAACCTAAACGTTAAATATTGTAAACGAAAGGCAACGTAAGAAGGCCTATAGCGCTAAAGACCTCTTGCTGAGTGATCGACAAGGTAATCTCAAGGCGATATTTTTCTCACACCTCATCCATCTCTGCGTCAGAGATTTTTTCTCCGACAAAGATGGGTAATGTTGGATCCGCGACGGGCATTTGATATTAGACTGAAACCCTAGGCAGGATATCGCCAGGGGTTCACTCGAACTAACTTCTTATTTAAATGCACTAAATGACGGACATTTTTTTCCATTCCGCTTGATCAGAAGCCTTTGAAGTTGAGCGATGCTGCAGTTTGACGTGGCAACCCAGGAGAACGGATGTCTTCATACTTCAAACGCTCGAATAATTTTTGTTGTAAAAATGGATAGATATTGTACTACAAGTGCTAGAAGATGCTACAAGTTTATACCGCAATTTTTTTATGAAATTGGATATGAAACTTACTGCAAATACCACAATTTCATATGAATTTGTACTGCACGAAAAAGAATGAAAAGTAGATACGTTTATGAATTATTTTAATAGAAGTAATACTATAGTGGATATAAATTTGTACTCCGAAATTGAATATATTAATTGTACTCCGAAATTTTTACGGAAATGGATATGAATAATTATTGTAGCACACTATTGCATGTTATTAGTTATGAATTTATACTGCAAATATTTTTTATTGAAGTAGATATGATTTGCACTAGTATATAGTACCACAAGTGGACATGAATTGGTACTACAAATTTTTTAATTTAATAAATACGAATAATTGTACTACAAGTATTACAAGTTACCCTCAATCATTTTCATTACTATTTTTTATTCGTATTGATTTCTCATACACGTTAATTTTCCTGAAGCGCATGCTTTCATGCGTGGATATTCAAGGTCTTTGGTCCCTGCACCCTTAGTCTCTCACATTAATGGGGGCTTTGAAAAGTTTGCCAACGTTAATTCAATAGTTTCAAATTATTTTAGGACTCTAATTTATTTATTTATTTTTTTAATATCTAGACTTCATATTCGTTTCTTTCCTCGTTTTAGCGGTGTTTCATTAACCCATATATTATAATTACATGATTTGTAGTTTTACTATTTAATTAACTAATTATACGTTGTCCCTGATAAAAGAAGGCATAGCTCAACCTCAACCGGTCTGGAAGGCATAGCTCAACTTCTCCTTCCTCCCTAATATTCGTTTCTATTATATTGCATTTTTATTTATATGTAAATCTAGCAGCTAAAGTCATTGAAGCAATTGTTGCAGAAGTGATCGGTTGAAGCGCTGCCCTGAGAGCCTCGCGGTAGGGCCGACCACGCTTCCCAGTTCAGCAATCCACCCGGTCGAGGCACGATTAAAAAGAAATAAAACCCCAGACACAAAAGAGAGAGCATGCAATCGAGGAAATTTATTCCTGGGGCTGCATTCGCGAGAACAATAGATTATGTAGTCAGTGAGAGAGTGGTGAGGAAAGTTATTATCTCAGAGAGATGTATGGTACTGATGCCTTGGCTATCTCGCTAAACAAAGAGAGCGCTATTTCCTTCGAGATGCATGGCTTCTACTTCGCCCACCGATATTTTCTCAGTGTTATCGCTCTCCCCTTCCCAAAGAAAACTGACTCGGTAGTCATTTTTTAGCCTTTATTGGCCAAGAAACGTCCTTCGTAAATTCGAGGCTATTGGCTCAAACGGATGAAGAATCGAATACCAAGTCTTTGTTATGTAAGATAAATATGTCAGTTTTGGAAGTTCTGAATGAGCTTTTCATTACCAGGATGCATTCAATTCGTAAGGAAATGCAATCATTGCAGAGTAATACTTCTATTCGCATGGATTTATCAAGGAGGATTTAAAAGATAGAGTTAATGCATATATTATTATCAACAAAATGATAAGATCTGGAAATATCCAGACGAAAATTAAATTTCAAAGTAATTTACGACTAAATCTAAAACTTCTTTCTCATTTATGTAACCTATTTAGGTTGTATAACTAGTCTATGCTTAGTATACTATAATATTTATCTCCAGTATTTTTCTATAGTTATTGTCTAGGATGTTTTATGCAAAAAATTTTCCTACATAACACAAAATAATAAAAATAATCAAACACGATTATCTGAGCACAGAAGAAAACTTTGTGCATTTTAATATGGAGGCAGCGATAATCTTCCAATTTATCATGCCAATCATGAATTTGTTTTCAATGAGTCACGGTGAAATGATACAATTTATTATAATTGCTTAATAATATGTTATTAGGCTTGCCAAGAAAAAGGAATTAAAAACATATTGAGAATTTTTTCTTGAACATAAGTAGAACCATCATATCTAACAAAAAATATTATCAAAATTTAAAATATTCAGAGTTTTTTCCTAAACTTAAGTAGAACTATCATAATCAAGAAAAAATATAATCAAGCATGAAAATATTTAGAGTTTTTTCCCAAACTTAAGTAGAACCATCATAATCAAGAAAAAATACAATCAAACTTGAAAATATCCAGAGTTTTTTCATAAATTTAGGTAGAACTATCATAACCAAGAAAAAATACAATAAAACTTGAAAATATTTAGAAATTTTTCCTAAACTTAAGTACAACCATCATAACTCAGAAAAAATATGATCAAACTTGATTATATTTAGACTTTTTTTCCTAAACTTAAGTAGAACCATCATAACTAAAAAAATATATAACCAAGCTTGAAACACTCAAGCTGAAATCCTTGATTAGCGCCGAGCAATGACACGGTTACACCAGCGTGCACTACTAAAGATGAGCTCTACGTATAAGGCATTGCACGATTGATGAAGTATAGAGTAATGGCAGCGAGAGGTATTAAGTACCCCTGCTGTGATAATAGCCTCCGCACCACTGACGCCGACTTTAATCAATTAGCACGCCTTATGATATATTATAGAGGGCTGTACGAGCCAGCGGCCACCAGCGCTGGTCTTATTCTGTTCCTGAAGGATGGTATAGCCGCTATTTATGACCCGGGGTAATATACATTTATAGATATACGTCTGTGTAATGTATGTACGTCTATGCTGTCGAATCGCAGGTGCTTGAAATGGTCCGCCGAAAAGTGGAACTTGGAATATTCGCTTGACCGGAACACAGGTTAACCCGCTAAGGGTATTGAATTTCAAAATCAATTTCAAAATTAAGAACAGCATAAAAGCTTAGGCATGATAATGATTAGTATTGGGCAGATTTGTCGACCATTTCTTGAAGTAAAGTACAAATTTCCTCTCTGTTTGTAGTAACATACATGGAAATTTTATAGAACAATAATTAAACTGGAATATCAACAATAACTTGAATTTATTTTTTTCGAGAACCACGCAAATAAAAAGTAATCAAAATTCGTATACCTTGCGGTAATCATGTTCGAGGTCTTGTTTTCCAAGACCAAGCTTCACTTTTCTTAGGTCGAGATTCATTATAACGAGCCAAGAAAGTCCATTCGATGATCCAGGAAGACCCACTTTCAGAACAGTGCATGTGAATTTGTGCTTTATGGAAATGTTTGAGGCTGCATTAACGTGACGACCGACGGCCTAATTTTTGGTAACATGCGTGGTCCTTGATTATCCAAGTCGATTCTTCAGAACATCAACGTGCCACCCAAGTTCATACATAAAATTATCATGGAATTACATTACAAGTATTCGCTTCATGAAAGACTTCTCCATTGAGAGCCTAAATGACCACGAACATTGAGTGAAGGTATAAATTACGAAGGCAAGCCATGAATAATCATAAGTTTAAGACTTGGACATCGCCACGAAGCGAGGGAACGCGTTTACGTGGAGCAGCGCGAGCACGTCAGGCGCCCAATGCTTGCTGGCACAAATGTGGGTAATAACAACATACGCTTTATTTATAATTATCTATGAGAGATTAGAGCTGCAATGAAAACATATTGTACGTTCCTGCTTTTGTCTTCATTTGTGTAGCATTTATAATAGCATAAGATTTTAAATCATTTTAATTAAAAGTAAGAGAATCTAAAAGAAGCAAATAATTAGATTTGGATATTTGCTACAATGCAGAATATATATAATTAAGCACAAGTCGAGGCTTTTTGTATATTAAATACACTTCCACATATTAAACATTTTCTCTAAACACTTAGCAATTATTAATTAAATAATTCATCACCAAGAATGGAAAATATCCATAGAGATGTTGAATATTCTTCCTGCATGTATTTCATCAACATTTGTGATTAAATTTATATTTAATTCAAAATACGTATAAAATAATTGTAATAATGATATATAATAATAAAAATTTCAAAATATAAATAAATATAAATCAACATAGTTGATTATAAATGAGTAACAAAATTTGAGTAAAATATATCCAAAGAAAACTAAAGTAAACTAATATAATCAAAATTTAAATTAAATTGGGTAAAATTAAGATTAAAAATATTTAACAGGGGTAAATGTGATCAGTTAACTTTACACATACTTAAATAACAGCTCTAATGACGGTAATCATACCTATTGTTAATGTTAACCAACTTTGCAGTTGCCCACGTTATTCTAATAGTGTCGGTGTTGAAAGAAGTTACATGGTATCAGGAAAATTTAAATTTTACAAACTTTTGTCGAAAAGCTTTAAAAATATTAATTTCACGCATTTAGATTTCGTGCAATTAGTCAGAAAATGAGTTAGAAAATATTTATAAAAACACTATTTAATCGAATTTTTGCGGTAAAATACTATGTTTTTATTTAAGTGGATTATATACACGGGTGTAACCGATTAAACTTATCTAGGTATGTATAACTTGTTTCACGTTCCGAAATCGTGGAACTGCCATACACTAGGCTCGGAAATAGCCTGAGAGAAAAGAGTCCTGGGAAAACAGTAATGATATCAGAGGGAATAGTGAGCATGAACAATGATATCAGAGGGAAGAGTGAGCATGAACAAGGCTGATCTCGAGGGAACAGCAGCACGCTCGACAAATGAACGCACAACACAAATGTGATAGAGACAAAACACTCGCACCAACTCTGCCGACAATCATATGTGCGATGCCTCCGATGTATATATAGGCGATATACCGGCATGGCAATGATATACAGCAATTAATAATAGGAATTTTATAATTTATCTTCAGCTCAATTTACACGCTCAATCTTCAATTGAGCTAAATTTTCGGCTCAATTTTTCCACGCGAATTAATTCATATTTGAAGTCCATGATTCTATCGACAAACTAAAATGAAACATTTCCGTATTGCCGTCACGTATAGTGAGGATAAATTTAACGACTGCGTCGCGGTCTTTGAAACTCAAGGTAAAATATTTCGTACGTATAGTTTCACCATCCTAAAATATTTATTTTCACGATTCAAATGGCACTTTTTCTAAGCATTTTTCCCCCAACAAGTGATTATATAAACTCTGACGTCCGTAGTTCCATATTCCTTTGATCAATAAGGTTATGACAGCGTCCAGACTACGCTGCCGTAGAGGCATACGGTCAGTTATTATTAACACTAAACTGTGTTATGGTGCAATAATATGGGCTCGTAACACGCAACAATACTGCCAATAACAATACCAATAACAAGGCTTCCTGATATTACTGTCTTCAATGTCAATTAGGACGCTGATGTCAATTCTAGCATCTGTGGCTATCTTGCTCAACCCCGGTTGGGTCTCTAGTCCAGTTTCATAACACAAATAAATTGTATTGCGAAAATTTTAATAATTTATACTGAAATGCAGACAAGGATATATTAAAGGCACTACATATTAATCAGCCATGGATATTTGGCGCAAAAATAACTAAATTTCAGATCCGTAATTTAAATAGTTCAAATTTAAATGGGATTCTTTCGTCAATGAGCAAATTTGGCCATCCCGAGAGACTCGGATTCGTTTAGCTATTATTATTCGTTTAGCAAGTGAAACGAATATGTTAAAAAGTCATGGATAATTTTAAATAGTACTTATATTTCCGTACGTTTGGCATAAAAATCAATGAGTTCTAATTAATCTCGATACATCATGATTTTCTTATTCTGAGTTTTATTTAAGCTTACCACCTGTTAGGTACAAACGATTCAATGACTTTTCCAGATGATGGTAATTTCAGATAAATTATTTTCTACCTTGTTTGTGAGGCAGCAAGAGCATCAGGGTCATGTGAAGCTCCGTGTACACGCACCACGCAATGCGTGAGCGCGAGATAAGTTAGACTATTTCTCGTGCTTCTCGTTCACCCATAATTTGAGCGATCTTATAACCCCAGCTGATCCGTAAATATATGTTTCTCTGGGCACAAGACCAATAGCTCAAGAAGATCTTTTGTGAACGCCGAGATCTTTGTGAAAGGGTATCGCATCTCAATTTGTATAATTACAATTGCTCCTTCACAGTTAGCAGCATTTGCATCTGTGGGCCAAAATTAACGTAATATTTACAACCCGAAGTCGAACTTTTATGCGGGTTTGAGTTGTGCTCGAAGACGACCTGATCGAAGCCCTGATGCCTGTTGTTCACAATTACAGAGAAGAGCCCGGCTTTGCCTCGTAAAAGTCTTCTGGCCGAGTATTTCTTTTCGACATGGATCGAGCGACCGCATAAAATGTTGCAAAACTTGTGGATTGTTTCTACTTATTTTCACGGGCGTTTAAAAGAGTTTCTTCTTTCTTTTACAATTAGATTTTTAGATTGGTTTATAGTATTTACCAAAAGTCTCCTGGCTGAGCATTTTTTTTCCACATGGATCGAGCGACCGCATAAAATGTTGCAAAACTTGTGGTTTGTTTTTACTTTTTTTCACGAGCGTTTAAAAGAGTTTCTTATTTCTTTTACCATTAGATTTTTAGATTGGTTTATAGTATTTACCAAAAGTCTTCTGGCCGAGTATTTCTTTTCCACATGGATCGAGCGACCGCATAAAATGCTGCAAAACATGTGGTTTGTTTTTACTTATTTTCACGAGCGTTTAAAAGGTTTCTTATACTTTTTACCAATAGATTTTTTGAAGCTTTTTTATAAATATATGAGAGCATTTTTAATAATAATTATTGTGGTATCAAGAAGTAGGAAAGCCCTTTGATATTCACGAGATTATAAATGAATTGTCAGAATAGGTTCTTTCTTTGCGACAAGGCAAAAATCTGCAAAAATTTAAACGTTTAGGTTTTAACTTGAATTTGCAGTTGAGTTGTTGAAGTTGTTATGCAGTTGAGTTGTTTCTGCACTTACGAGTCTGAGCGTTTTGAATTTATAACTTGTACAACTTAACTAGTTGCAACGTGTGATCGATATTTTGCCATAAGGGAACAAAGTTAAATTAACCTGTTAACGATTACCCTGTTAAGTTCACTGTGGATCTACTTGTTAATTAGGCGAATAATTTATTTACTCACCGAAATGAAATCTATATTGTTTTGTGGTAACTTACATCTCATGAGCATATACTATATCTCATAAAATTCATAAATTTCATAAAATTCACAAAATCGTAATTCATTCATTAATTCTCATGAAATTCACAAAAAAAAAAACGAGAAAACATGTTATACAATTTTTTCAGTCCTATTTCTAGCGCATTTTCTCATATATGGAAAAATGCACTAATCTGCTTGCCATGTCCGCCTGGCCGTCCGTTCGTCTGACTGTTTGTCCGTCCGTGACTTCATGCTTTCGTCGACGAGAAATGCGCTCTCTGTCACTCACTGCAGTGAGTACTTAGTTATATTTTTTCGAAATTCTGTAGCTGTCGACTGGTCTTTCAGCATTTATGTTGCTAAAGTTTAGATTTCAATCACACGCGTTAAAATTGTATATATCGCTCACGCTATGGAAAATAAATGTATTAAAATTAGCATTATTTATGGATAGATAGTTTAGATTAAAAATTGACTTATATATTGATAACCACTTAACGGTCAGAAAGACTCGAATATTTTTAGTCATTTACCAAATACAACGTGTTAATATCTGAACTTACGATAATAATATTCGAAAATCTTCTTGAATATTTTCTCCGTATTCAATTCTGGTACAAACGTCACATGTTGCGCGTGTAATATTGCTGGATATTGGACTGTTCCTTTTTCTGGCACAAGTTGAAGACCTGAGCGTTCGTTTGTGAAGACGAATAGTTCGGTCCTAGAAAAATGACGATAAAAGCTCGAAAAATGCCAATCCCTTGACGTAGACGGTCTCATCCGCAGAAGTTGATATTTTTCTAGCATGCCATGATTGCCTTACGGATAACAGAGGCGCAATCGCAGCGCTTAATCTGGATTTGCAGAGTTTGGAGAAGTGCTCACGAGCGTTGGGGCGATGCTCTTCATTATCGTCAAACTCAGTCCGACAGAAAACATCCATCGGCAAATATGAGCGCAAAATATCCATCGGCAAATATGAGCGCAAAACATCCATCGGCACACATATGAGCGCAAAACATCCATCGGCACACATATGAGCGCAAAACATCCATCGGCACGCAAATATGAGCGCAAAATATCCATCGGCACACAAATGAGCGCAAAACATCCATCGGCACACATATGAGCGCAAAACATCCATCGGCACACATCTGAGCGCCAAAGAATTTTAGAAACATACTTTTAATGAGCTTTATTTTTTCTTCTTAATTACCCATTATTCCTTATTTCTACAGCAATCAAATCAAATTCCCCATCCTTGATTGTTACATTTAATTTGATTAGGTTATTTAGTTGTATCAAGCTTTTATATATTATAATAAAAAATTTTGCCTTTTCGATTCATTTAATGAAGTTAACTGAAAGTTATGTACTGATATAAAAAACGATCTACGTGACCTAAATGTTTACATTTATAATTTCGTTTAAGAGATCGCATGCGGCAAAGTTCTCAATATAAATTAATTTTCTTATTATAATAAGTATAACATATGAGAAATTAACCTTTTATATCTAATTATTTTGGTAATTCTGGCTGTTATCTTAAAAATGAAATATTTATTCCCAAGTAATAAAACAATAATATCACAAGTAATATTTAATTATATTATATAACATATATATATTATTCTGTTACTATAATATAAACAATATCCGCAAGTTCCTCTCACCTGTTCCTATAATAAACAGAGGCAAACAATCATTCGATTGTTTACAGAGAATCTTGTTTGTCGCAGTCCAACATCGGCTGTGAGACAGACGCCTCAATAGCGACCAATCACCCGTTACAGATCTTGCACTCTTCTTTGAAGTCAATTCAGGCTTAGAAAATCAAGTAGCTACTGTTGTCTTTTATGGTTCATGCGTGCGGTAAATTCTAGCTGAGAAATGGAGTAACGGCAGTTGCCTATTACGCATCACGCTCGAGGTAGTAAATTCATGCCGAGAAATAATAGTAAAGGCAGTTGCCTATTACGCGTCATGCTTGAGGTAAATTCATGCTGAGAAATAGAGTAATGGCAGTTGTCGAATTTGCTTCGTACAAGTTGTTAATGCAAGCTGAGAAATAAGCGAGAGACTAACAGTTCTATTTTATACGTCATGCTTGTAGCAAATTTAAGCTGAAAAATAGTATAACGGCAGTTTTATTGCATGTGTTGTGCGTCAAGCGTCAAACAGAGGCACAGAACGTCGCGCACTATTGGCTCGTATCCAATAGACTGCGCTTCATTGTATGTCATGCCGGTTTTACATCAATTTCTGTTCTTCTTGATCATGCTGTTTTTCTTATTCTTCCGACCAATGTTGAGTTGTAGAAATTTCTGTTCTTGTTGATTCTCCTGTTCTTCTGATTGTTTCGCACAATGTTGTGTTGTAAAAATTTCTGTGCTTCTTGATTACACTGTTCTTCTGATTCTTTCGAACAATGTCGTGTTGTAAAATTTTTGTTCTTCTTGATTACATTGTTCTTTTGATTCTTTCGAACGACGTTGTGTTGTGAAAATTTCTGTTCTTTTGATTCTTTCAAACAATGTTGTGCTGCAGAAATTTCCGTTTTTCTTGATTACACTGTTCTTCTGATTCCTTCAAACCATGCTGTGCTGCAAAAATTTCTGTTCTTCTTGATTATATTGTTCTTTTGATTCTTCAGAACAATGTTGTGTTGAAAAAATTTTTGTTCTTCTTGATTACACTGTTCTTCTGATGTTGTTGCAGGGACAATGTTGTGTTGCAGGAATTTAAAAGCGGACGGTAAGGTCAGCTAGCCTCCAAAGGTGATGTCCATCAGTCCTTCTGGTGACCGTAATACCCGCGGATAAAAAAAATCTTCAGGTGATTACAATCTCTGCGGTGTTATTTGTTTATGTGCGTTAATAATATTATAATAGTTTAATTAATACTAAGCTTGTTAGTCTGGCTTTTCAATGGATCAATAACCCGGTAGTATTGCAGGAATTTAAAAGCGGACGGTAAGGTCAGCTAGCCTCCAAAGGTGATGTCCGTCCTTCTGCATGGTGACCGTAATACCCGCGGATAAAAAAAATCTTCAGGTGATTACAATCTCTGCGGTGTTATTTGTTTATGTGCGTTAATAATATTATAATAGTTTAATTAATACTAAGCTTGTTAGTCTGGCTTTTCAATGGATCAATAACCCGGTAGTATTGAATCCCGTTAATAATAATGGAATTGATATATTCAAGTACGAGAGAGTTCTGTTAGACACCTCAATTTACGTGCAACTTAAAACTCCCATTTGACTCCTGTTTCAAACCAGGAGAAAAACTATTTGTAAGTCTCTTAAACGAATTTTTCACACCAATTTCAACATAAAATTTTAATATCTCATCCAATCCCTTCCTCCCAGTTTTTTTATTTCTCCAAATTATTCTCATATAATAATTAAATTTTCAGATTCAAGAAATGTATTTCATTTAATTTTGAACCTGTGATTATCGTCAATGCGCACACGATAAATTCGAATGCAAGAATGGCGTCAGGCTTCAAAAAGACAAATACGTGCACAAGCCCAGAACTAAACAAATTTGACCAATAAACAGAATAACGGAGACATTGCGTTGGATAAAATAAGGGAAACACCTGACATTTTTATATCGCGATTTTTGAACATGTTATAAACAATTAAAACGTGACATATTTTTTTATTTTATAGTGTTTATTTTTGTTGGTAATTAATATTTTTATCCTTGCACAAATATTTTTAGCAATTTTTTGTGTCTATAACCTAATCTATAACCTATAAATATCAATCCTCTCTGACCTTCAAAGAAGCCAAATTGTTGGTGTCCATATGACAGGTGCTTGTGTGGTAGAAACTTCCCAAATGATTGACGTTTCTAGAGGTACGGTCTCAAAAGTAATGACTGCTTTTAAAAGAGAAGGAAAAACGTCCTCAGCAAAGCACAGTTCTGGCTGAAAGTCGAAGTTGTCTGAGGGAGACCGTGAGTACCTAAACCGAATTGTGAGGGACAATCGAAGAACCAGGGCTGTTAAAATTACTGCAGACCTCAATGGACACCTACAAAACCCAATTTCCATAAAAAATGTCCGACGAGAGCTGCACAGATCTGTATTCTATGGAAAAGCTGCAATTAGAAAGCCTCTGGTTTCAAATACAAATGCTTCAGAGCGTTTAGAGTAGTGTAAAAGCCTCCAGAATCGGTCCCGAGCAGTGGGAAAATGTGATTTTAATTTATTTGGCGAATCATCGTTTACTTTATTTCCAACCTCTGGCTGAGTTTTCGTTTGATGCAGCCAAAATAATCATTTAGTTTCAACTGCCTCCTCCCAACCGTAAAGATGGTAGAGGATCTGAAATGATCTGGTGTGCTTTCCTCGGAAATCCGGCGTATCAATGAAATCTCTTCATGGAAGAATTGACAGCCTTGACTATTTAGGAATATTGCAGAACCGAGTTCATCATATGTTTCAAGCTCTGTTTACGGAGGGGAATGTTATCTTTCAAGATGATAATGCCCTGATCCTTACAGCTGGAATTGGTCAAAAATGGCTCAAGGAACATTCCTATGAATCTGAGCATCTCATTCACCACAATCACCAGACCGGAATATTATCGAGTAATTATGGTCGATTTTAGAGATGCAAGTCAGGAGTCGATTCCCGCCGCCGTCGACTTTAAAATATCTGGAGGGAGTCTTAACTATAGAATGGATTAAAATTCATTTGGAAACAATTCACAATTTGTATGAATCAATACCTAGTAGAATTGAGGCTTTAATTGGCGCAATATGTGGACCTACACAAGAGTAAAATTTATTTTGTGGATTTCTTGGGTGTTTCCCTTACATTTTATCTAACCTCTGTTATGCAATAGATAATGAATTAGAAATAATATCGCACTATAATAGTTTTAACTATAATAGTATCAATAAGAAAAAAATTGCGGCATATAATGACGATACATGAATGAAAAATACTGTCTGATTACTAAAAAGTAACATAATTTTTAAATTAACCTAATTAATTGAATTAATCACGGTATTATTATTATTCCAAAATAGTAAATTATATCATGATATACACTGACTATTTTAGAGAGCATTCAATACCTGAGGTAAAAAATTGATTTTAAACAATTTCTAGGCTACATGACGATTGGTAACGCTAGCAAAATTTTTCTGCTCGGTTAGTTAAAGAGCTCTGGATTAAATTTAGTGTCGCGGTTTAGCGCTCACACAAAATAGCGCCTTTGAGTGGCGTGTGGCGTAGGGGGTGATGAGTGGCGTGTGGCGTAGGGGGCAATGAGTGGCGTGTGGCGTAGGAGGCGATGAGTGGCGTGTTGCGTAGGGGGGGGATGAGTGGCGTGTGGCGTAGGAGGGATGAGTGGCGTGTGGCGTAGGAGGGATGAGAGGCGTGTGGCGTATTCAGTGGTTTTATTGATAAGATTTGAACTTTCACAGTTAACAATGACGCATCTGAACATTCATTGCAGTACGTTGCGGAATAACTTACTGTATGTGAGACCTATATGTTCATGAATAGTTAGTAATTATATGAAAATAATCTAATAAGTAATTTAAAAATAAATTTAGTTCAATTAGTTAGCCTTAACTGATAATAAATCAAACAAGAGATTAAAAAATCATTGCCAACTTTCCAGATTTCGCCCCAGGCAAAAGTCTTCAGCTTTAATTAAATCGCATCATAAAGTTTGCACTTGCTTCTTTAATAAATAATTTAGTTCGCACTCTAGTAATATTAATTATTGATAAAAAAATGTGCCTAGTACAAGAAAAAATTTCGTGTTCGTAACTTCTTTTTCAAAGAGTATTATTGACGAATAAACATTTAACCTGCTGTGTGTTCGTTATCTTTTTTCAAAAAGTATTATTAACTAATAGACATTTAATTTGTTGTGAAATTCGGCGAGCTGATCGAGATCCGAACTCTAGCCAAGTTCCAAGACGGCGCAAAGAAATTCATTCGATCAAAATAAAGCGATGCCCGATCATCTCTAAGCCTAATTTATTGACTAAATGCTGTAATGCACCGCTAATAAGGCAGCTGCTTGACCGGCTTAAGGTTTTCACGGTTAACCTGATGTCTGGTCCTGCTAGTTGCCTTATGCCTGATAACCTGCGCTTGCTGCTGGTCCTGCTAGTTACCTTATGTCTGATAACCTGCGCTTGCTGCTGGTCCTGCTAGTTGCCTTTATAACCTGTTAGTATGATTTGAGTATTAGAATATTTTGCATTCGAATATTATTAATTAGGATAAGACTGTCTTGGGATATCATTAATTTATAATGTTGTTGATATAGGTAATTATTGCATTAGAAAATAATTGTCTTCGAATATATTTGTTTCGAATAAGTTATAACCATGTACTATTTTTACAATAAAATAATTTTCAGAATATTTTCGCCTTGGAAAAAAATATACGACAATAATCCTGTAACATGGAGAGTAAAGAATGTTATTAGTGATGATGGCAACGATGAAGGTGCAGCCATGCAAGGAAGCGGCGATGAAGGCGCAGCCAAGGAAGCTGTCTCTTATACACATCTAGATGTGTATAAGAGACAGAAATACCCCGCTTCACACAGCACCCACACACCACACAAATAAAACAAAACAAACGATAGCCACAAAACACACTCGTATATCCACAAAACACACGAGGCGTTCACATACATAGATACCTATAACATACATCACACATCAATCACATTGATCAAAATACGCCGCATCACACAGCACCCAAACACACCACACAAATAAAACAAAACACACGATAGCCACAAAACACACTCGTATATCCACAAAACACACGAGGCGTTCACATAGATACATATAACATACATCACACATCAATCACATTGATCAAAATACGCCGCATCACACAGCACTCACATACACCACACAAATAAAACAAAACACACGATACCCACAAAACACACTCGCATNATATATGTAGCTGTCTCTTATACACATCTGATGTGTATAAGAGACAGGCAGAGGGGGGCAATAGACTATACGATAGGGAGGGAGGGGATGGGGTTGGGGGGAACCGTTTGATAGAGGGGGCTAGGGGGGGTGTGAGTCTTCGGTGGTATTGATTCTTCTGGCATGAGGGGGTCGCGGCCCCCCAATCGACTGCCCCCCGTTCGACTCCCTTTTGCCGATGGCTCTAAAGCTCTTTTTTTCAATCGCAATTTATCACCTCCGCTTGGAGGCAAGTAACGAAGTTGCGACTTGGAAATAAGCAGGATTATACCTCAAGGAACATTCTAAGGTTTAAATTAAGGACTTATCTTTGGTATTTAAGGTGCAAATTAAGGAAGAAGTCGCGTTTCTGGCACCGGCTGGACCTTAACTCAGCGTTGGGATAGCTCATTGCTCATGCACGCGCCGTCCTCGCATGTGATTGGCTGACAATGGGGGGCCGATGGGGGCAAATTCTCGATTCCTATTGGTCGATAACTCCCCAATACAGGCTCCCTTATTGGTCGATTGATGCCGATAGACTCTCCCTTATTGGCCGATTGCCAGGTATTGATTCAATATAACTTCGGAGACTTGTTTTAAAGCTGCATGGTCTAACTTTGGCAACTTCTGTGCCTTAAATTTGGTCGTAAAAAGCAACTTTAACATGAGTAATATAACACTTGAGTCCATGTAAACAAAAAATTTACTTTAAGGTTTAAAAATTAATGAATTGACGCTTCATCGATTTAGTCGCTGACGTAAAGGGGGAGCTTGTCGCCCTCTCCATATTGGCCAATGGCTTTCCAATACCCGCGCCATATTGGCCGGCTATTGGTTTCCTGTCATTTTCCCGACGCTGTCCCCTTATTGGGTGATCAGGGGCGACGACCCCTTAACATGCACTGCTTCGGCGACATTTTTTTCTTTCTTATTGAGCATTCATTCATTTAAGCGCATTTTCTCATTTACGGAAAAAATGCGCTAATATGTTCGTCATGTCCATCCGTCGGTCTGTCCATCTGTCTGTCTGTCTGTGACTTCACGTTTACGTCGACGAGAAAATGCGCTCTCTGTCACTCACTGCAGTGAGTGCTGAGTTATATTTTTTATGCATTAATCTGGTGCAGTGGCATGAGGTGCAGTGGCATGAGGTGCAGTGGCATGAGGTGCAGTGGCATGAAGTGCAGTTCATAGTGAGGAATGTTGATAAGTATCTGACAACAATGCTCGATTTTAAATTAGTTATCATGTTTTTTTTTCACCCTGAGCTCAAAATAACTTTATCTGAATACATCACAAGTTTCGTCCATCCTGCATGAGAGGCATCGTGGGTTTTAAATTAATCAGCCAAATTGCTTAAGTCGTGTTAAGTGTAAATGTAAAAGAATTTCAGTGTATAATTTTAATATCAGAAGTTAGTGTAAATTGTTGTGATCTTCGTGACATGAATGCAATGACCCTATGACAGAAATACAATGCTAATGAATATTTTAAATATTTGATATTTAAAAGTTCTTAATTTTATTATTTTTCAAGTTAATATTTGCATTTTAATTATTTTGCATCATGAATAGAAAGATGTACTCACCTGTTATCCTTCGATTACATGATAATCAATAATTTGCTAAAATAAGTAATCCCTATTTCATTTAAGAATAATTATTACCGTGACTAAACCATCACAAATCAATTTTATTCACAGAACAAATTATATTCACATAAAATATTACAGAAAAATTCATGATGACATAGACCCTATCTACCAAAATGCCGCGAATACGTGAAATATTATTTATTATAATATATACAATATACAAAATTAGTTATACCCGTATTATACAATTATTTTTCATCTTAGAGTACAAAAGAAATATCCAAGTAAATACACAACATTTACTTTATGTTTTCATGAGAAGATTCAGTAACAACAATATGGCACTTTTATTAATTAAAAAAAATCATTCGTACTCTGGGATAGACTCTACACAGAGCGGCGTTATACAGCGATATAACATGCAGCGATATGAAAGAGCGGTGATATCTTTCTTTCCGTACACATCCCTAGAACTTAAAGCTGCTCTACCATTCCGCCTGCCGACGCTGCTTTATAAGCGCTATGCCACTACACAAATATTCCTATAAGGGACAATGAAATACATTCGTAATTTCGGATGATGTGAAAATTTAAGACTACAAAATAAGTATATCGCATGCCATGATATTTATACTATGAAATTACCGGACGCATTTATCGTATGAGATTTTATTTATACTTTAAAATTACCGAACGCGAAAATTGTTTGCGATGATATTGTACTTTAAAGTTACCTGGCACATATATCATATGCGATGATATTGTACTCTGAAATTACAGGACGCGTATAAGGACGCTACTCAAATATAATTGAATGAGTAGCATGAAATAACTGATGAAATTCCGCCGTATTATAAAATACATCTTTATAAGTAGCAAACGGTTATTTGTTGCTAAACTGATGAGCACGGGAAACTCTGAGGAAGTTTTAGCGTAGCAGTGAAGCATAAACGCTATGTCAGACTATGAACCTTGAGATAATGTGAAACCATTGCGATAAATTATTAGCAGTTTATTAACATTAACATTACAATAGAGTATACACATTTCAATAAAGATATGAACATTACAATAATAAATACTCATTACAATATAGTATAAACTCTAAAATAATGTACAAACGATACAATTAAGTATAAACATTAAAATTAAGTATAAACATTGCAATAAAGTATGACCATTACAATAAATTGTGAAGAATATAATGAAGCGGAAATTTTGCAATAACGAGTTAACGTTCCAATAACTGCAAACATTACAATCGAGTATCAATGTTAAAATAATTTTTATAACTATAACAAATCGTACATTAAAGTGTAAACATCGAAATGAAATAAATTATTCCAATGATGTTTGAATTCTCTGCTAGAGCGCATGTGATGCTTCAACAACTTGATTTTACTGTTCAAACATTTTTTTGTGGAATTATGAACACGTTAGTAACTTTAATTGTATTACGACGTTACGCAATGCAAATTTCAAGGGTAAGAATATTTCGTGATTTTCCTGTCACTCGTGATTTTCTACCTGGCATTAGCTGGACTTATAATTTTAATTGCCGATAATCCCAGAGATTATTAACATCTCTAACGATTTTTTCAAAATTATTAACTGAACTATACTAGAATATATCCGAAGAGCGTCGCACAAACTGCAACTTGCTCGTTTAACTAAATCTGGAGAAATAGTTGTTATTGTCTGAGACATATTTTACTTGTAAGTGGGTCATACAGACTCAGTTTGTGCTAGAAATAGGGACGTGTCAGTGCTACTGCTCATTGTGCAAAAAATACTCTGTCACCATTCTGTGTGTAAAAAATAATGTCACCATTCAGACAGTCTGGCCCATTACATTTTTTGAGTGTTGGTCTTGGTTTCTTAGTTACAAGTTCATCAGAGGGCAAAATATTATCTTCAGTAAGAGCGGACATCAAAATGTTCACAGGGTATTTCATATTCAAATGACTAATAAGGTTCGGATGTATACGTAAGTGACAATGGTGATTATACAAGAAAAAAATGAATTAATGAAAATATAAGAAAAAATTCATAAAAAGTTGTGTTTGAACTAGGTTTGCAAACGTAATTTAACGAAGTTATTGCAATTTAAATTTCACCTGCACAAAAAAAATGCAAATCACCAATCGTATTGATAAGAACCGTTTGATAAACAAAGAAATATAAGATATTTTCTCGATTTGCGATCATTTCAAAGTTACCATTAAAAATTTCGTACCATTACCATTAAAAATTTCGTACAATTAAAAATTTCCTTACCATTAATTTAGTACCATTAAAATTTCGTCTTAATCTCCGGAATTCGGAACCGAATATGAAATTGAAAGAATTTCTGAAACAAAACTCTGTTGTTTACGCTCCCCAGAAAAGCTCTCAGATCCTTTTTTTCTAACCTCGGACGAGGCGATCTCAAGCTCCTGATGGTCCGTAAAAAATTGAAACTCGACTAAAAGACGGAAGAAAACAGCGGACAATTGAGTAGAAACAAGCAACGGTACAACAATGGTTTCTTTATAAACTTTCTTCATGATGAAACTGAAATCAAATCTACAAATAAATTATGAATGAAATGGAAATAAAAATTTATTTATTAAGAATGAAATTAGAAAAACAAATATCTATGAATTCAATGCAAGTACCAAATTATGATTTCAATATTTTATTGTTAAAAGACATCCATCGGTGTGTATAGGAGCGTCGAACTTAAGAATGGAGATCCTCTAAACTTAAGTTAGTACGCAAAGTCGCACACAAATAAGTTTAGGTGTCCTTGTTAAGTTTAGTGTCATTAAGTTATAAGATTCGTTAGAATCTTATAACTTAGGTCGTAGAGGGTGATTTCAAAATGGAACGGTTTCTTACATAATTGTCGCCAGAGATATTTTATTAATAGAAGCATACGGGTTTTAATTTTAAGAGAATCGAATTTTTTAGGTCTGTAATTTCTTTGGTATCAGTAATTGAATGCAATTGAAGTAAAAAATTTTTTTTAACAATTTAGTATGAACAGTCTGAAGTTTGATTAAATTAATTACAGTTAAAGTTTCCAAAATATGAAGTTTAATTAAATTACTTCAAATGGGGATTTAAAATTCAACTTTTACCGGAAAATTCAACCTCTTGATGATTGACATAAGACTTTCCTTTTTTCCTTTCTGTAAGAAAAAAATTTTAGAACCCATCATCCACAAACGTGTTTTACTAAAGGGATTCTCTCAGAGTGTCCTTCAATTAAAAATGTGGGGGTTTAAGTAAATAAATTTGAATTCAGTTATGGAAATGTGGAGCTCGATTAATTTTAAAATAGTTATCTGACAAACTATGAGAAATCCTTAGAATTTCCACAAGACTTAATACGGTAGAAACTGCTCGATATCCAGCCTGAATAGAAAGGTGTTTATGAGAAGTTCTAAGTTGATTTGACCAAACTCAGTGTTATAGATAAAGCCGTACTCTATATTAGTATTTTCTACTGTTTGTATCTAATATTACTCCGTGACAGACGACGCACCGTTCTCTCTACTTCACAATAAAAGTAGCTAGTTTCTCGGGCGGAAGAAAGCGAGCATTTTATGCCTCCAATTAAAGCTGTTCACATGTCCATCACAGGAAGGTATTCCAGACCGCTGGCGCCTTAGATTAATTCTACGATTCTCGTTAATTAATGTGTTGACGATCTGCAATTAAGGTGGCCTTTTTTAATTGCGGTCTCTAGGATGCTTTCGTTGCTGGGGAAAAGCCAGTCTTCTGTTTCTATTAATGCCGCTCTTGTGAAGTGTCGTCTCGACTCCTGACGCAGTCTTGAGACGCACTACAAATTGCCTTGCGAAACGCCCGCGTGGCGAACACGCTTGCGTGGCACGACAATAATACACGATGTGTCCTGTTGGTCCTGGTAGAGTATCGGGACAACATTGTAAAGTTTAGTGTCACTATTGGACTTTATATTGTTGTAGAAAACTAGGTTACGTTGAATTGAGTTTGGTAAGGCTACGTTAGATAAGGTTAGGTTAATTTGGGTATATTGTTTTATATTTTCGTTAGTAATTTTTATTCTATGCACTCTAATTTTTATTCACTCAATCTATATTGTTGTAGAAAACTAGGTTACGTTGAATTGAGTTTGGTAAGGCTACGTTAGATAAGGTTAGGTTAATTTGGGTATATTGTTTTCTATTTTCATTATTAATTTTTATTCTATATATCAGTTGTACCTATACTCTACCGTGAAATACCTTCAGTAATTAAATTACTAGTGTTTATTTTGCATTAACTGTTTTACGACGTCATTCTCATTTCACGGCACGGTAATATCTTGAAGAAAATACGTAGGTGCATAGATATTTTTTTCATGGAAATTTGGGGAAGAAGAAAATTCCATTTGGAACACCGAAGATGGTACAACGTCGTTTCGTTCGTCGCGTTCATGATTTAAAGCCTTATTCAAATTTTCTAGTCGCGATTAACCTCATAATAAATATTTATTTCCAGTATTTCACAAATATTCTCATAGTTCATTAAACGATTCGAAATACTTTGTGAAAATATCGAAATTTTTTTCAGTAGAGAGTATAACGTTCATCGTTGGTACATCAATTAATTCATAATATTCCAATCATTATCCTATAACCATTATTATCGCCTGACAATTTTATCCTATCCACGCTGTGATTGTAAACTAAATTTATTATACTTTCGTGAATCCCAAGCTCAGACTAATTCTAAAAATTTCATAAATCAATACCAACAAATGATTAGTTAAGAATCCACCGGAGAGGATCGTGTGGATAGCTTGCGACTCACGCGCAGCAATTATTGCATGGTAGCTTTGTAATATGAAATGTAATCGAAATTGGTAATTCGAAATGTATTTACCCATAGTTAGTTTAAATTTAAATGGCATTCGTGTGATTTGTTTTGACCGTGTTGGTGCCTAATTTTGAAGTGGTCACAGACGCCTACATATTCAACAGAGGATGTTCATATATTCAATACACTGTATGTTAGACAATTGAAATTAAAGTGATTATTGAAAATTTTGTTCATTGTGCTTAGATGAAGGAATCGGTCAAGAAATTTGAATTTTGGATTGGATTTTCTCCCTATATATAGACTGCCTGTCACCTCATGCCACAGACTGCCTGTCACTTCATGCCACTGACTGCCTGTCACCTCATGCCACTGACTGCCTGTCACTTCATGCCACTGCCTGCCTGTCAATTCATATGCCATTTTAAACTGAATTGGAATGAAGTGAAAGCGCCTCGCCAATTAATTTTCGACTACATTAAGATCTGAAATTTTCATAAATCTTTATATTCCTTTTATAACTTTATTCTATTCTCAACTCTGGTAGAATTCTTTAATTATTTACACAGGGTTTCTTATATTACTGGTTTTCGCTATTCTATTCACTTATTATAATTTTTTAGTTACTTCTACTCTATCTTAAATAACTTATTGTTGACTTACCTTATTGCTCAAATTAGTGCCGAAAAACGAAAACGTTATCAATTTTGGATTCAGACTTTAAAGTTCACATAGGATTTCATTTCGTTACAGGTGTGCACGGCTGCTATAAGATTATAGGCTGACGAACGAAGCAGCGCTGCCGAAACTAACTGTACGAATACGCGCGCTTAATCTTGCTATAACCGTCTACGAATCCGTTTAATAATGTACATCAACCTTGAGGCTTGGGTAATCTGCTTCAATATTTTCTTAATTACTCCCTGACAATAAATTTCCAGAAGAGACCGAAATATTGCTCGAGAGTCAAACTAGCGATATATACTAGCTTACTCTTTGAAAATTGATCCCGATTCTAGAGTGACCCGGTAATATTTTGCCAGAGAATCGAAGGGTTAATTTACCCTTTGGTTTACAAAGAAAAACGTCTAACAAGGTTGTTCGGCATACTTTCATACAAAAGGAGCAATTTTTCACATTGTTTGGGGAAATAAAGTTCGTGTATTACATAACTGCATGCCGGGATATGGTGATAATGGCAATTCGTTTGTATTGCTTGGGGATGGCATTTTGTTTATCGAATTACGATTCTGAAATAATATGTTAGTAAATCCCTCTACACTCCTGAAACTGTACTTCTATCGAAGAAGATTTGAATGTTTATTCACATATGTCGTTCGATGACATTTTCCCGTCTTACATTGGAATGCATTTCTTCATTTGGCATTATACAACATTTTCACCTTCTTGCACTGGAAGGCATTCCTACGTCTCCATGGCATTAGAAGATATTTCATCGTCTTGCATTGGAAGCCATATCTTAATTCGCCTTGCATCGTATTATATAAGGCATTTCTTAGTTTGACATTATAGATGGCATTTCTTCGCCTTGCATTACTCTGAAGGGGTACATGACTGCCTGTGGCACATGCCAAATGTACCTGAAATTGGTCGTATTTATCAAATTTCTCACCTATTAACTGCTGGATTATTGTATTAGTGAAAAAGGTATGAAGATTCCCATGGGATTGAAGCGAAAGTATGTTCAATAAATTAGCCCAGCGTCAGATAAAGTATTGCATGGTTCATTGAAGCAATTTTTGACGAAATTACTTGATAGTTTGAACCACTACTCGAGGTAGTGTGGCTTTCAAAAAAAAATTTAAAAATCGTTTAATGATACTTGTGCTGAGGGATTGAGTCGCAATGATGCTTATACTGCGAGGGATTGAGTCGAAATGCTGCTCGACTGAAGCCATGCTCCGGTGTGGCATTATCGTTATCTGTTAACTTGGTCAGGTCGAGCAGCTGAGTGAGGGCTGCGGCAGCCACGACCCTCACTTTGGCCCTGGCACCGCCCAGTTTACCCTCCCTTTTGGCCCAATCAGCCAATTGGGCCGAGTCGACAACAGCCTGATTGATCACTTTGCCCGAGCATCAATCCATCAATCGCGGCTATTGAAGGCCACTGAAGAGCCTCTGTGAGCGCTCATGTTGGGTCGTCTGGATGCTACCTGCCAAAAATTATTCAATGAAACTTCAAAACATTCATTACTCGTGAATTGCCACAAATAAATACGTGTATGTGCAACAACCGACAGGTTATATATCGGTTAAAAAGGATGAATCCCGCCCACATAACATCTTGGAATGTATCGAGGAGCGACATTTACTCCGCCTCCGTCCGTTACATGAGCTCCTCCCGTAGCAGAAGTGCACGCCTACTGATCGCTGCCCTCGGGTGGCGCTTTTATCAATCAGTGTCCGGGTTAACGTTGAGAGGTTAGGTCGCGAAATCGTGCTGCTCGTTCTCTATTTTCCCTCTCTCGCTTCGTCCCGACGACTTATTTCCGCTGAAATTGATCACAATGCTTCCGGTTCCGAATCTGGATCATTGGCTCTCAACAGACAGGGGCACCGTTTAGGGATATGAGGATTAAAAATGTGTGCAATTGCAACTTTTGGTGTTTGATTATAAACGCCCTATATCATATGATCACTTTCACTGCCTGGTTTTCAACAATATTGGAAAAAGAAGTATAAGACATGAGAAACAAAGTTAGGGAGTGTTATTCACAGTTTGTATTGGATTTCAATTCAAGTCATCGTCTCGCACATGTATTTGTATTCAGGCTACCGGCAGATATATGATATGATCTGACCGAGCTCGACTTGATGCAACGCAAGAAACTTGCATCTAAATTTTTCCCGAATTCAACGTGGACATCAAGTTTAAACAATTGTTGCCAAAATTGTTCAAACAACAAATTGTTTACACATCAAGTTTTTGCTGGAGCTCATAATTAATTGTATCAAATAACCGTCTTGTTGATTTTTTTAATAGAGTGAGGAAAATAAGCAGGTGTGGTGCAGTAGGAATTCACAATAATTCATTGGAATAAGATAAATATTTCATTCAGAAAAATTATTTTCTTTAATTCTAATTTTGAAATCATATGGTTGAAACTTATGTGGTGTATTATATGATATGATAATGCAGCAGCACGACGTGAACCTTGGATAACTTGATAAAAAAATCAATTATACACTGAAAATGAACACGAGGTTCAATTGTGTTGGTTTCGAAAATATTAAATGAAGAAGTGAGATTGAAATTTTGTAGCATTCCATCCTGGATAGTTCGGTGAATCGAATATCTACCTAAGAAAGTAAACTAAACGTGTTGATTATTCCACCGTGGATAATTCTGAGAAGCTAATTTATAAAAAGAAAGTGAACTTGAACTAGTGGATGCACAGTTGAGTATTTCACCCTGGATAGCTTAACAAGGACCGTGGCTCCGACATCGGGGGACCGAGCCACGCCAATGATGGCAGCGCCCGGACCAGATACCCATGGGGGGCCTTCGCCCCCGACACCCTTCCTGGGTGTCAATAATATGGACTGGCTACTCAAGAAGGAGAAAATATTCCTTTTGGCACAGTTCTGGCAGCAGGTATGATATCATTTGATTTTTTCTGTTAATTTACCTTTTTTAAAACCTTTTCATGGCATAAAAAATCCTATTGGTACGTACAGTTCATGCTACAGAGACGAGATAATTTCTATTGCATGTTTTTTTACGTTTATTTGAGATTTTTATGACTTTGCCTCGTTAATAAATGGAAAGAAATTATACCATTTCGGCGCGGTTATTGTACCAGGATTGATAAAATTTATTTTTAACCTTCACGATCATTGATCGTATATAAAGTCCGGATACATTTCACTGAACTTCCATGTCAAGAGTATCAAGAGGTGCTGGAAGTTTTTCTACATTTTCATGTGTAGAGGCTATGCAGCATTATCATGACTATCTGTTCCACAAATTTAATTATAACATGTATAGAAATTTAATTTCACGTTCGGTCAATTTCCGAGCCTATATATAGCAAGTCGCTTTTGCGCAAACTATATATAATAAAATCAATTAGGGAATGTAGAGGAAAATAAGTGAAATAATTGTTGATAGGTGCGTTATCAGAAATTGTAGGGGGAAAATTATCAGAGGTAGTTTATTGGAAGTTTAAAACTAAATAAACTGTTCTTTTACTTCTATCTGTAGTTCTTCAACAGTAGAACACGAATTGAAACTAATAAGCGTCATTATATAAAATGCTATATTGAATACATTTTTCATAATTGGCATAAACTATAAACACAAATCTGAATTTGTTATGAAAAGGTTCATTTTGTGCATTAGTTTGAATTAAGCTACCAACTATATTATATGCTGTAAAAATGACTATATATATGTAGTTACATATTAAAGTTTTTCCACATGATTATTTACAAAACCAAAAAATTTGAGGGCTTTATTTTTCTGGTTAATATTCATCAGATGCGATGAATAAATCTTTCGTGCATACTATTTAAAATTATTCAATTGCAATATTAGAATTAGGAGTCTTGAACTAGTCCATAAGAACGGAAGGCATATTTTTGCTATCAGTTGCTATATGCATGTAAATTAGATTACGTTCAACTCAAAACAAGATCAAAATTGAAAAAATTGAAATGATTCGCATTAATTTCTATACAGAAATTTATTTTCCATGTCAACGAACAAGTAAGCGTGTCATAATCGTTCTAGACTCCGAAGTGTATAAATCATCGTAAAATTTGTATTCAAATTTCACATATTCTCCTATGCGACAAAGTATAAAAGAAAGCCGCCATCAAGCTCCGCACAATTTCTTTTAATAACTAAACCAGCTTACCCGCATTAATGTATCTGCTGTCAATAGAGAAGCGCGTGGTCTCTCTATTGGTAACTTTAACGCACCGAAGCTTCGATCTATTGGCAGTCCATCGGTTGGTGGTGGAGAGGGCAGAGGCTGAGGGTAGAGGCTGAGGGTAGAGACTGAGGGGAGAGTCGCGGCGACGGGTCGGTATAGCTGCGGGCGAGGGAGAGCTTGAAGCTTCGCGCCGCTGTTGCCGATTTAACTCTGTAACCTTGCTCACTTGTTTCTTCCGAAATTGTATACAAAATAAAAACTATCAAAGGATTCAGCGCGCACTAATTTATACCGAAAATTTTTTTTATACAATTGTGTCCTGCTTTTTATTGTTCTATACGAGTATTTTTTAGTATTGTTGGCTACTTTTTAGGTTCAAAAAATAGTCTACAATAATTTATTTTACTTTAGCGCACATGCATTTTTAAATCTTTATTCAATATGGCATTATTTTCTAGAACAAGCAGTTTGGCATCAATCTTCTAGCGATTACAAACTTGAAATTAGAGCGCTGAAGGTTTCAGTTAGGCTGAAGAGACCTACTGATCATATAGTATTATTTCTATTTACTTAGCATATAAATAGAGTTCTTCTAAGCATAGCTTTATTCAAATAATTTTATAAGTATCCAACAATAAGTATCTAAAATATAAAATAAAATATAAATAATAAGTTTCTAAAAATAGAAACCCTCTGAGTATTAAAAATTGGCATTGAATTAATGACAATACTGTAGACCTGCAACTAACGAACTAATTTGTTTATTAAGAATTGTTTGCTAAGTTTAATCTACGTTTCTATTGTTTGCAATATCAACGGTAATTAAACGCTGCTTCAACGCCACTTGATATGATAAAGAAACTCAAATAATATTGTTCATAACTCAAAAATGAATTTTTGCATCAATTATTGATTTAAATTTTTTTGCATATTCGTCTCAAGTATATTGTGACTTGAGACGCTTTATTTATTTTCAACACGACTTGCCGAGGTTCTTGCGTCAAATAAATTTCTCTCTTCACAGAAATTTCAGCATTGATTATTGTTGCAAACAATCTTAATTCTTATGTATCTTATGACTTGTAACGAATATTATACTTGCATGAAACTCGACTTTCCTCCTACCTTGCATCTATACCAGACGTGTCTATTTATCTCGTAGGTTCGCCTTATTTCCTGAACCGACACCCAAATCAATTTATTCGAACCCTTCTCGTTATCGAGGCATCTCCTCTTCCCGTTGATTGCCACTGCAATACATTCCTTGCCAAGCACATGGGGGACTTTTTTACTTACTTTGACATCTTCTTTTGAATATTAATGGCCTGGAATTGAAATACGGTTGTGGCAGCTTCAATTAAATTAAATATGTTACATATTTATCATACTTGTGATATATTTATTTTCAGCAAACGTAAGTGCAGGTGAGAATTATGATACAAAATACCACCCCATGTATATAACTATATAGAGCTGCAAATGAATGATTTTTATTTGATAGTGTAGAACATTTGTATAAAAATATTAACAATTCATTTGCAAAATTATTTGCTATTTCCAAACGAAGTATTCTTTATGCTGCACGTGGGTATTTTCATATGTGGGTATGAATTCCTGGTGTGGCGCTATAGTTGTTTTCCCATTGCAACAAATGGCATTCGACGATCGATTTATTGGTGAGCTCTATTCAAATAAATTCCCAGCGATCAATACGCGCAGTTAAATAACAAGAGAGGACAACACCACGTGTCGCAGTTATGTTTTATAATCACTAATATATTATTGTGGCATCGCAGTTTTTTGCTACTAACAATTTTTGTTTCTGATGGGTTGAAATAGAAAAAGTTTAATAAATGAATTTATAAAGAAAATTATCATAGGTTCCAAATTCTTTTAAAATTAATAATCGGTGCCTTCACATGAAACTGGATTCGAAACCGGAGTAAAATTTTTTTACTTGTTAAATGATAGGACTGAATATTATATCGTTTACGAAAAAGCTTGTAGTTAGGATTTTAAGTTACTTAGGTACTATGATATATAAGTTATATTTTCAATATGAGGAGATAAGGAAAATAAAGGTCATAGGTAAATGGCGGTGTTCATGCTACCTATGCAATGTGAAGTTAAACATTTTTAGCGCTCAATATTAATTTTTTAATTTTGTAATTCATTCAATCGCACGATAATGCAATTTACCTTAAATTATTTAGAACCTTGTGCTTATAATAATCTTGATATTACTTAATATATAACAGCTTCCACTAACCTCAGCATTCACCTCTTGTTATTGTTGTTATTGTTTAACGCTGCCTCATAATTCACTCATGTCGTTAGAGGAGGTCGGAACGCATCCAGTCATTATTATTGTAATATAACGCAATTTGCAGCAGCTTTACTGCAAATTACTGAATATTTATTTGATTGAATTCAAATCAATCAGTCAGCTTTACCTTAGAGATGAAATTAATTGCCTCCTTGGTTATTTTGATCTCCTTTGTGCAGTAAATATGACATATACTGCTATTATAATATATATATAATTTTATGTGCTGTAACTATAATCAACCTGCTGACCATGCCGCTGTCCCTGCAGTGACCAGGAGTATATCGATTATCCCTGTGATATTTAATAACTTGTACACACGGCACAAGCTCANATCGATTATCCTTGTGATATTTAATAACTTGTATCAGGCGGCACGAGCTCACGCCTTCTATATTAACATATTATCACTTTTCCTTGTTAAAGACCGGCAGTGCGCAACGCGGAGCCGCAGCACACAACACATCTCAGTTTACAGTCTCTCTATATAGAGTCTTTCTTATCAGAAATACACATCACGGCACATCGTGCTATCACCCCATCTTTGGCTTACATCCAACATGTTCCGTTTTCTGTAAATTATTTCCCTATTTTAGTCTCCCCTCCCTTCTAGAAAACTGGACCCGTGGGACTTAAGAACATTACCCTGCTGTCATCCTCCCTCTGTCTCTATGCCTGTCCATCTGAGAAGCCTGCATATCTGATCCCAAGTAGCGCGAGATTATTCACTTACGCAACTGATTCATTTTCATAGAATTTCTTAGTGGCAAAATATGAGACTGGACACTCGCTTTCTGGAGCTCTAAGTGAGCTTTAAACATTGCGCTTCCTTTCCAACATCTCCAGGGGTTTGGTCAGGAATAATTTGGTGAAATCTTGCATTGATTCAAAATTAAATATTCCTCTACAGTTCTCACCTAAAGATTGAGAACTTAGCATAAAATAAAGAAAAACTTTCGTTCATTTTTAGAATTAAAATAACAGCTTCGAACTTTCTTTAAAATATAAACTATGATTATTAGAAAATTCGCGTTAATTTTGTAATGATTTTTTAATGAATATTGACTATCAGCAGCTGATAATAATTGGTTTAAGAAGATTAATTGTTTAATTGATGGTGAAGACCGGTGACATTCATGGTGCATTTCATTGTTTTCATTCAGAAGACGTGTTAGGTTCAACACATGTGTGTTTACATAAGACTTTAATTATGTTGGATTCTAATCTCCATTAGTAGGCAGGCACGACTTTGTTTACGGAAACGTCGAGTTTCTGATCGTTCGAAATGACATTAGTCTCATTATTTTAGTGAGGTAGGTCGGACCCTTGATAATTGGTTTTGTCGTAAAACCACTGACATGAATTGGTTGGTTTACATTCAATTGTTTACATTCAAGGCTTTAGATTTAATGGTTTATATTCAATGAGTTACATTTAATGGCTTACATTCAGGGCTTTACATTTAATGGTTTACATTTAATGGCTTACATTCAATGGTTAACATTCAATGGTTTACATTCAATGGTTAACATTTAATGGTTTACATTCAATAGTTTACATTCAATGGTTAACAATCAATAGTTTACATTCAATGGTTGACATTCAATGGTCTACATTCAATGGTTTACATTCAGTTTTTTACATTCAATGTCAAATATACCTCAGGCTATTCCGATTTTTTTAAAAGGTCAAATTGAAGCGTGGCTAAAATGGCCTGCGGTGACAAAGCTGAAGACTGAAAATTTCACAAGATCTCTTTAATAATAATTTCATTTTTATTCACTCATTTCTCCATAGAAATTCGTTTCGGAAAATTTATCAAATTCTGCCTCAGCAAAGCATTAATGTTCATTTCTATATAATTAGCCCTCCGCGTTCATTTAACGCTACTCATTACGAGACTTCATTAACTATCTATTAATCCATTTTTCAAATCTTCGTTCTTTTCCAATTTTGCCTACTGAATGACTTCTTGATTTTGAGCGTTATTTAATTCTCTTTATTTGAATTTATATTTTTCACTTTTAGTTTTTTAATGTAGCAAATGTACAAGAATATTTCATTCTTGATCAAACTCATGTATAAATTAATTAATTCTTATTCTCCCACAGGTATGAGTTCACATTGAAGCGATCTATAAGTTTGAGTACAACCGTACGTGAGTAAATAAATTTTGCTTTCATTACAGAAGTATTTAAAACATGTGTCACTTTAACGACGCTATTGCTTATTTAGTTATTCAAAAAATACATGGAATAACAAATAGAATAGTGAATATTTTTTGGCGTATTCTGCATTAATTCCGAAGAATAATAATAAAGTGAGCTGGTAATTATGATCTGTTATGCGGTCGAATAGCCTTCAATGGCCAGGCTTTTGAAGACCTAACGCCCTTCACGATACGGGCGCTGTTCTCCACAAATTCTGCTCTAGAATTTGGACAAAATCTGCTCTAGAATATAATTAATATTGACGTCAAGTCAGGCGGTCTCGGCAGCATGCTCTATATTGATGAAATATTGAAGGCATTCTTTTTTTCGCGTTGATATTTCGCATTAATTACTTTCAAGTTACTTCTAAATTTTTTAACATCAATATTTTGGTTGATGTTGAATTTTCGAAAGCCGGATGGATGATTTATTTTCATGTTTTATAACTTTTCTTTTATTTGGAACGTAGTTTAATTAAATTCTTCAATATTCACTTCAACTATACGTTCACGTGTCTTAAATATGTTTAGAAATGACTGAGTTAGATGAGATAATTTTGCGAACGTCCATAAATAGGAATTTGATATATTTCGTAATCTTCGAATTAGTTTATATTTTATTTAACCTCATTTTAAGGGCAAAATTCTGCTGCAAACTCGCTGTCGATGTGCTGCAAAAGGCCTCGCGTTCATGCTTCGGCGTTCTTATAAGTCAGCGCCCCCTTGGTCAAAAGTCCTTAGCTTTAAGCAATTTCTTTCGGTTTAACAGGTTTTTAATTATGGAAGTTGTTTGTGGGCGAGCATTTACACCAATTGCTAGCACTTGTTCGCCCTAACCCGCTCTCCAAGATTCAATTAATACTTTGGTGCGCGGCGCCAGCGGACTTTTATTCTTTTGAATGCCGAGGGATTGATAAATATCTTGTATTAGAAAACCAAAGCAATTAACAGCCGTTTTCAGAACTTTGAGTGGCTTTGAAATTGTCGCCCGCTTAATGCTAAATGGTTATTTGTTACTGGATATTTATTCCCTACGACGAAATTGTAATTGTTTTGCAGATAGAAAGCAGGAAACGCTTAATTTTCACCATAGAAAATCAAAGGCCGATTGTACGTTTCATTTTCATGGAATTATATTTTCGCGTAAATATTTTGGATCTCGAATATGAATCTACGTGCTTATGTACGTTAACCAACGCGCCATATTCATAATTTTTTTCATCATGAAATGTTTGTTGCGGTCATCGAAATTCATTGGTTTTGAATGAAGAACTTGTATTCTTTAGCTCTCTAGTGAAGGTAAATAATTCATTTTTTCAGAGATTCAACTAAAATTAATATACAAATAATTAATGGCTGGATAATTTACAAATTTATATTCATGTTGAACTTAAAATCTTTCAGTTTTAATGTAATGAATATTATCTACATCTATTCATATAATTAGAAAGTAAAAAAATTAATGTGTCGTATAAAAAAATTAGGATTACACAAAATTTTACTTTTCAAATTTTTGTTTCTAGCGTAACAATCTGTCGGTAATATCTCTTGGCTTTCGATCAGCTGACTTAAATACTACTCAACTTCAGGGTTCTAATCTTTTTTCTTGCTTACGAAGGCAATCTTCATTGTTCCTCAGTCCCCCTCCCACAATATTCCTCTAATTATTGGCAGCGGAGGTGTAGAACAATTACCCAAGTTTGTAACTCTACTGATGGAATACATTAACTCGCAGACAAAACCCTCCCAAGTTCCGTCCGCCTTTCCCCTCACCTCCTTTCCCCTTTAATCCACAAACTGCATCAAGGATTCAGGAGGAAAACATTCATGCCATCTCAATGAGGAGATAATTTATAATTCTGTTGTTATCTATCACCAAGAACATTGTTAGAATGGTCCTTATTTCAATTGGTTGTTCATTTAAGTTGACCTAATTATGCAGATCCTAGTTGGAATCATTATTTTTTCGTGGTTCCATGAATTTTTTATGTGTCATTGTGATCAATTTATGCAGTGAGAGAAACTTGTGGTATAACAGTTTACTTAAGAATCTACTGCTTCATAAAATGAAATACTTTATAAATATGCTACCTGACAACATAAAGTCATATTTATATTTAAAAATATATTTATATATTTTTAAAGCTAAACAAAATGCACCGGAAAATGACTCGAATGTAATGCCATTTAACTACAATTAGTAATTTAATAATAATCTTATATTCTCTTGTTAAAATGATATTATTCGTTTAGATCAGTAGAAGCTGACCAACGCCTCCGGGGCCGGCAATTCCCATATGCCGGCGTGTGTGCGGCGGCACAAAAGCTTGGCCAATTTAGCCCCTCGGAAGAGTCTAGTCGCTCCCTGGAGGCGGACCGGCAACTTATCTATCTGTAACCGCCGATATATTCCATTGCCGCTCCTGCTACGCGCGCCCAAGTTAAGCTAAAGTTAAGCCACAAACTTACTACATTTTTGAAGAACACGCATTCTTGAAAGAAAAAGTTAACGAAATTAAAATTCCAAAAACTATCGACTTGACTTATTTGTGTGCCTTTGATCGTCTAGAATTTGTCCTAAGCCACCTGGCTCGCAGGACCCCCTATCCTACAAACTTGGAGTTCATCGTTCACTAATGAAACTGAATGCTAACGAATCAAGTTGCGCGGGAGGCTGGTAGCGATGCGCTATAAATTATCCTAAGTTCCCAATAAATATTCCGGGCGAATCCGTCGCCAGGGCTCGGCTAGTATTCAAATTTGGTCCGACTTAACCGCGGACTTTATTTATCAGGCCGTCAAAAGTTTGTGCATAAAAAAGCACCCAACATACCAACCAGTCCATTGCGAAACTCAATTCCCGATTGCGATCTGACAGGGAATCACGAAACTTCGGCCGCTGTTCCATTCCCAACGGTAAGAAAACGGGGCTAAAAATCCAGGCGAGTCTTGTGACGTCTTGATTAAGATTAATTTCCTACATTTCGATGTAATTCCTATATCAATATAAGCAGCTCGTGTAGATAGTGCACCTTTTGTTTAGCAACTGTAAGCTCATCGTTTGTCACGGTTTCTAAATGAATTTCATTGGGTAGTACGTAAGAAATTAGTAGAAAAATATTTTTAAATATTTTTCATCGCGCCAATTAGACGCCGCTTTAGAAGTGAATTTATCCCATCCCAAATCCTTCATTTTTTGTGTTTTTCGATTGTTTTGCGATATTTTTTCAAGTTGAGTGTTTTTTTCTCAGAGACTCATAGTCAGTGGAAGTAACTCAATATGCGGCCACTGGAGCTCATCTCATTAGAAAGCTCTTCTCTCGCATTAGCTACCGAATACGGTCGAAATCTAATAAGATTTGTGAGGCTCTTGTGCGATATCATCTCGTATCCCATTGACTTGATAGATTGCTGTTCAGCGCAACTATCGCTACTTTAAAACTTTTGTGTGCGTTACAAAATTCAAATATCTCTTGAATTGATATTGATTTCAGCTCATTAATGCGATTCAATATTTCTTCTACTGGAAAAAATTGTGACACATTTCTTCATTCTGCCATACGTGACTATGGTTAGTTTAAGTTTAATTTTCCTCGATATGAATTTAATTATCAGCACGAGTTTACCAGCATGAAAGATTTTTTTTTCACCTTGATGCTTAAAAATGTTTCTTGGTTCGAACAAGTTATACATTTTAAAGTTTGACCTCTGGATGTTAATTATGAAACGTTTAATATTTTTAATTAAACAATTCTCAATGATTCAGCGAATATTTCGTATCGGCTCATGTGCTATACTGAACTGCCATCGGCTTATGTGCTATACTGAACTGACACCGGCTTAAGTGCTATACTGAACTGCCATCGGCTCATGTGCTATATACTGAACTGACATCGTCTCGTGATGCAGTGCGAGAATTCCATTAATAATGAAAAGTATCGATATTACTGCCACCCTATCACAGGAAAATGGGACTGTTGGACTATCATTGTAGACAAGTTTCACTAAGAAATTTATTAGCTTCGTTTATTTCGCTCATAAATACCTGTTAAATATTTAGCAACATCAATTATGTTTTCCGGTAAAATGTTCAATTGTATTTGGAGTAAATCGATTAGACTGTATAGTAATTTCGAATATCATTCAGCTGTAAATACTAATGTCGTTTGAATTATCGATTTGCGTTAATCATTCGGCGAAATCCTATGTAATTCAATCTATTCTAAAAGCATTGTCTTTATTTCGCAACATGTTCGAGCGTATGAAAATTTTTAACCTGAGAAACGCTTAAAACTCAATGGAAGAGAATGTCCACCAACAAGTGCAAAGAATTTATCGGTACATTCTGATTCACGTTCTATGTATATATAGAATTCAAAATTCCTGCAATTAATTATTCATCGTGAAATATTTGACTTTTTCCCTCGTTTAGCATGAGCTAGGCGCCAAAGAAGTACATATATGACCGAGCTTATGAACTGCATCGCGATAAGAACAAGTATCGCTGATTACAGTAACTGTTATCAGCGGCGGTTAGCAAGCGACAATATTCCCTACAGCTTACATCCTTATTCCCTACATCCTTATCAGCTTAATTGCTGATCAATTGTGTCACACTTACGTATGTGTCACAATGTGACATTACTTACAAATATTTAACTCGTGTATTTTTTATTAATATCATGATAGTGTCACATTATGCAAACATTCCTTTTGACCAATAAATATTTAAGCGAAATATCATTTATGATGCATTTCTTAGTGTGAAATTTAAGTATAGATTTCCAATGGCACTGCAAATGTTCTTGAATAACATATCTAAAAAAAGTTTTATTAACAAAAAATCACCTCATTGATCAAATAACGAAATATTCATTGCGCGATATGAGAGCAGTCACAAAAAGACTATTATCCATGAATGCGACTCGCACTAATGCAAGCCCATGTTTTTTTCATTACAAACTTATTTGAGTTCTAATACGTACAGGGCATAATTATTGGCATTGGCTTGTGTCGCATAGAGATTACGATGACACAAGCGGGTGGTCTCACTGCTACTTATTCTCTTTAACTCTGTCAGTAATTATTATAATAAAATATTCGTTTAGTGCGGCTTTCTTTCTTATAACGGGCCGTTCTTGCCAGTGCCATATGAATAACGTGAACAGGTTCATCCGAATATATAACTTAGAAGTTACATATCGGCCTGAACTCTTACTATTGAGAGAAGAATCAAAACGTATTTTTACGCCTTTGATCAAAAGAGCATTCGCGTTCGACTAAATATTAATTATAATGAGAGAAAATTACACACACAATGCGTATTGAAAGCCACGTAACTCCTTGATCCTTTAGAAGTCGCCTTGAATTGTTTTCCCAGATTCGCGCTCAGGCACGTACGCTGGGATTCATTTGGTCCAGGTTCAAGATACGTATTTTCGATGATGCCATACAATCGTCGGACGATTTTCCTCCTTGTAGCTGATTGCCTTCCCGTGTAGGTGAATCAATTTAAACTAAATTTGATCGAATCTTTCCTGTGTATGTAGCTCGACAATAACCGTTCATGTTCCACACACCGGATGCATTTGATTGAAATAATCTTTATAATGATGCGGATCGAAGAGGTGTTCTTTGATACTAACGCAGCCGGCAATGATTGCATTATACCGCTGCGCACTGCAAGCATGAACCGAGTAATCATTTCCGGAGTTTTTAATATCATTTTACCATTCATTTTATTTATTGAAGACCACCAAACCTGCTTTGCTGTCAAATGTCATCACTGTTAGCAGAGATTAGGTCGCCTATTGCGCGATAATTGCGCTCGTAATGCGGCCAAATAACCAGTCATGGTATGGCTGATCCTCTAAGATTGTACGTTTTGAAGGTATAGTGTGTCTGGATAGAGTAATGAACGAGACCAACGCTGCCTCAATTGTCATAACATTTTTTTAACTCAGCTACTCGCATTGACATATAAAATCGGAGGTAACGTATTGACATAACAACTCACATGGAAGCGAACTATGTATCGATGTATCGGTGATACCACATAGGAATCACCACGCAAATTTTTGCCAAATGTCGGTGCTAACACATGAAAAGCAATATGCATTGACGCGAAATTTCAATGGTTAAACATTAATACAGCACTGGAACAATGTTTCGAACTGTTACCTATATAGTTTAGAAAACGTCATAGAATAATGGTTGTGGCTATGTGTAAAAGCATATTCAAGTGTTCTATAATAGCTCTCAATTAATTAAATACTTAAGTTTCATGATCCAATTTCCGTAGAGAAATACAGATGAGTTATTTCAAGTCCCAGCAAAAAGATAAATAGCTAATCCTATAAAAATTGTCGATTACAAACGTGTACCATCATATCCAAGTCCATGCATATGTCACATTTTCAACCGTTTTTATCCAAGTCTTTGCATATGTGCAAGCCACATTTTTGATGGAAGTTGTCATCCACGTCGAACTAAATTTCTCGACTCGAGGACAACGTTTGGCGGAAAAGCAGAACTGTTGCGAGTCCGTTTTGCAGCTTGCAGCTGTGAAGCTGAGACCATCCATCAGATGCAGTTTGAAACGCTTGTCTCACTTACCTTGTTTACAGCAGACTGGGTGTTGTGAGCCACACGTGCATCGATCATGTAGGATCATGCAGAGCTGACCTGAGATATGAGTTCACTAAATTTGGCCACTCGGAGCGTGCGAGGTCAGGTGAACATATGTGACATATCAGGATTCAGGATGTGACATTTTAGAATTTGTAATTAAGGCTTGCTTTAATTTCTTATTAAGCAAGAACTTGACTCATTCGATCAGGGCATCGCTCTCTGGTTCATCATTTCAGATATAGGAGCCAATGCAATGGACAAATTTGTCTTTATTGTTTGAATTAATTTGTGAAAAAATTTTTGCCTACTAGTGTCGTGAATATACGAATATGCCTTTATATTAGCTTTCAGGAATGTTCTGCTGAAATTATTTCTTGGTTGATTTTTATTAGTGCTATCGCTACGTCAACAAGTAAAGACATTTTTTCGCGAAATTCCCAAATTTTCCGCCTAGGGGTGATTGCCATTTATTTCATTGTTTTTTTTCTCCGGAGTAAGCGTGATAACCAATGCAAATTTATTTTACTCGGCTAGCCAAAAATTGTTTAGTTTATTCATATTTCCTTGTGAAATTTTAGAAATCAGTATTTTCCATGAAGTCACGATCGATTTGAAATTTCCTGCTAATATGAAACTTCACGCATCTATGAAACTGTCCATAAACTTTCCCTATATTTACATTGACGTAGGAAGATATTCGGCGACCGAGGTCAATAACGTCACCGTATTGACGTTCGGCTTTAGGTGGCCAGTCTTATCTGAGTGGCCAGTGTTCACGTTCCCTTGCCGGACCATTACAAGAATTAGGTGTACGGCCTGTGTTCCTTTGGGAGACACGCGCACTTCGGTCCACGTACACTACACCCACGACTCCTGCTAAAAAGAATGACCCCTGAGCTCCCGGTAATAGCTCTATATTGCCCGTCATGATGGCAGATTGGGTTTACCTCCGATGCGACCGCCAGGTTATTCTTTTGTTGGCACCAGCGACTATATGTTCTGTCCATGAACGTTATTTCGCACCGCCACGATATGTTCTGCGTTGAAATCCTTCAATAATTTATAGCTTTCGGTTAATCCTGCGTGAAGAATTTTTAGTCCCGATTAGGTGTATATTATTGAATAATACTAGATAAAAATTTCGCGATAAAAACCAAATCAACAAACTCTAATGCAATATGTATCTTTNTATTCTTCAAGCATCTCTTCCCTTCTTCGTCTCAAAACTATCCACGAAAGTGTCCCCAGAAAGCAGCACGTAGAAGCCTAATTTCTTGCTGCGGCAAAGACATCAAATAAGGAGCAGATAGATGTGGAAATGGCCTAATAATGGCTTGGTGTTAGCAAGTGATAGGGGAAAAATGAGAAGTGATAGGGCAGCGATGCGCGCTCTGAAACCTCGGAGGTGTCCAGTAAAAAATTGTAGACGCTGATGCTTCTTTGTTCCAGTTTGTGCCTCAGATCAGTAGACTTTTCATCTTGATTCATTTGTTAATGAAATTTACGTGATATCTGGTGTGTTTCTAACTGGGAAGGTAAGCATTGGAATATTTCAGCATTCTCGATAGTTTATTTTAAAATTTCTTGAAACCGGGGCTCCAAGCTGCAAAAATAAATAGATTAATGTTTACCATGTGCATTTCAGGTAACAACATTTTTTAATATAAATTTCCTTGATTGACCAAACTTCAAATCTCAATATTATTATTAAAAAATGCCTTCATGTAATTCAATCTGTGCATTGAGTGAACCCAATTTCGATCTTGGAGGTTAACCGGTTCATGTCAGCAAACGAGTTTCCTTAGAAAAAGCAGGAGTGAGGGACACAAGCAAGGTTCGAAGGATCATTGCCATTCTGAGGCGACAATCCCTGAGGACTCAGAGCAAACCGTCCTTTGTTGGGGCCGAGCCATCGAAGGATACAAGAAGCGAGGGCGGCATCCACGTGCCGCCACACCAAGACCATTTCTTGATCTGACCAATTCTTCTAGATATTTATTTATTTTATGCAAGTTTTATTGAAGACCAGAGCTTATTTCTTATTAATTATTTTCTTATTAATTTTCTCGCTGCTGTGAACTAGGCTTTTTGCGGGATTTGATATTTATTTATTTATATATAGTCCGGGATGTCCCTGCTATATTATAATATAAAAGACTACTAATCTGAAATACGAGTCCATGTAGAGTCTGTGGTGACCACCGCATTTTAGATTAGAAATTGACCACTAAAGTCAGTCATGATAGTCCGGGATGTGCCTGCTATTATAATATAAAAAGACTACTAATCTGAAATACGAGTCTATGTCGAGTCCGTGTTGACCACCACATTTTAGATTAGAAATTGACCACTAAAACTCGTAAGAGGTATCCACGGTTTTGTTACTTCAGACATAGACTACAACTCCACAATATGTGTCTCATTTCTGGTCGATGCTGTCCACAGTATAGTATTAAAGAGAGGGACTATTCTACAATACTTGTCTATGTAGATTTTGTGGTGGGTGCTTAAGTTGTCCACCAGCGCAAGGTGCTTGTATACAGGGGGGACAGCTATAGTATTGGCAGCCAATACAACCTTCGAATGATAACTGCGACTAATAAACATGCTAGTAAGCACATGTAAAGCTTCACTGTGTTCTTCACGTCGTTATTATCATGTTTAGCATGTTTCACTGTGTCTTATGCAGTAGGCCAATAGCTCGATAGATAGTAGTGGTTAGTATTAGAATGTTATACTGGCCACTAGAATACTGTCCTTGGATACAAGCACCTTGTCGTTTTTTGTCCAACTTAAATGGCCCCCTTATACGTGTACACTAGATAGTGTCTATATAGGCTGTAACTATAAGTTTCTGACCGTGACGGCAACAGTCTGCATACAGTTGGTCGTGACCACATGACAAATATGTAGTCTGCACAGTCAGTCGTGGCAACTCTCGGGTACAGTAGCCATGCAGTCATGATAACACTCGGTTATAGCAAATAGCTGAATGCCACATTAAGCATAATATATTAGCTGTTGTGCTTGCATTACTTTTTTCGGATTTATACGCGTAAATTATATAAAATAAATTATATTATATTACATAATATTATATATATATTATATTATATTACATATAATATATTACATATATTATAAATTATATTATAGTTACATTTTCAACTTTACTCGTATAGCTCCAATTTTGTTCTGATTTAATCTTCATATCGTAGTATGCTGCCAGTGGGCCTTGACTTTTATTAACGTTTTAGTTATATTTCCCTTCAAAACAGTCATTTCCAAATTTGATCTACATGAATTTGATCTACTTGCGTATAACAACCAAATTTGTATGTTTTAATTGTTGAATATGATGGAAGAGCTTAATCACGGATCGAAGTTACGTATAGTTTTCATACCATAGGCAACTAAAAATCCACGTTTCCTGAGATTCTCATTTGGAAAGTTGAAGTTTTTGGACGATCATGCACTGGCAAAGGTTAGCTTCGCGTTTCTCCAGCCCGGCGTTCTTCGGACAATTTGTAGGAGCTCCTTGAGCGTATATGTATCCTCTTGGTCCCTGTAGTCTTTTGGACTCAATGGAAGGCTAACTAAAGGATCATTGGTATTCTTGCCGTCCGGTCTCTTGTGGGACCTGTAAACTGACCATTGTCTCCTCAGCCTGCCTGGCCATCTTAATTTTCCTTCTTGAACAATGTGGTGTCTTCAGTTAAAATGGAAACTTCTTTTTTTTTCTTTAATTTCTAAAGTTACATCCGTTCTGATTTTCTGCTAAATTTTTTAAGTGACATTTAAGAAGAAGCAATTCATCGTATATTCTTTTTAAATGGAAACTTCATTTTTTCTTTAATTTCTACTATTACATCCGTTCTTATTTTCTGCTAAATTTTTTAAGTGACACTTAAGAAGTAGCAATTCATCGTATATCTTTCCACATAAGTAATCATTTTAATATTGGAATATTGCCATCTTTTAACGCAGATAATGATTGACGTCAGCATGAGTTATCGATTTAACGTAAATCTGAATAAAGTAAGCACCTTTAAATGCTGAGGAATTACTTTACCGCGTGCTCTCAATTTTCCCTATAAATGTTGACCAAATTAATTCTTGGGACTGAAGATAATTATTATCTTTTAATGCTGATATATCATCACTGCTGATCTACCGTCGCTCGTCTTTCCCGTTCGCAGTTTGTCTTAGGCTCTCGAAAAAGCCAATCACCGATGGATCGATAACCCGAGCCCTTCCTCTGAAGCCATCATCTCATTAGGGTGGAAACCCTCATGCATTTTACTGCTAATCCGCTCATATTATTTTCCCTTGGCTTTACATCACAGGTCAGGCTTTTCTTTTGCTTTGTTTGTGCAGAGGCGCGGGCTGAGGCTTGACAAACAAATGCAAGCGCGGGTGTCTTGATGCGATCGATGTTGAACGCGTGGTCGATTTTTCCTCCGTTCTCTATTGCAAAATTCACTTTTCCATTTTTAGCGCATTTTCTCATTTATGAAAAAATGCTCTATTGTGCTCGTCATGTCCGTCCGTTTTCGTTTTCGTCGACGAGAAAATGTGCTCTCTGTCACTCACTGCAGTGTGTACTGAGTTATATTTTTTATTCGAGATTCTGCTGATGAACAGCAAAGTTGGTAATTATTTTAAGATAAACATCAAATTCACACAGACATATTCAAATTATGGGACAACGGTCATTGCTCACTCGGTGACAATACTCTGGTCCGGATTGCTCTGCCAGCCTAGGTTTTAAATGCTCATCTTTACCTTAAATATTCTCGATTAGTTTTGTTATTCTGGACTTCAAACGAATTTTTTTGCAACCTGAGCATCATAATAATAATGTTAATGAAATGTGAAAGTCTCTGGTATATCAATGTAAATATTTTAACTTTTCTTCATTTAGCTCAGTACGTGCTAAAATGTATGTTACCTCATTTTGATTTTTCCCATTCAAGATACTATACAAATCTCAAAGTGGTGTTTTCTTTGTAAATCGACTTTGTTATTTGAGATTTTCTTCATTTCATTTTCGTTTTTCGTAAGTGACCTCAAATATTACATAATACTTGTACATCAACTCTAGCAGCAGCACGTACTGCATGTTAGGTCGCCAGCCTGTGTTGAATAACTCCCACGGAGAGACCCGATACGCACATCAAACATCAAGTTCAAAGCCAATTGCACTGTTCGCATTCACATCCACTCTGTTTCGTACAGATTAAGCTTCTCATTCCATCCATTCCCTTGCAATACAAACTGTTTTCACTTCTTAAAGGATACCAGGAGAGAATTTTATTATTTGCCGAAGAGTTTTTTTTTTGCCTGGTTATTTATTAGTGATGTCGCCAAAATCTGCATTTTGCTCGGAGTTGAACTCTGAATTTAGTGTTCCAGTGAATTGAAGCTGCCATTAGCACGGTATCGATCCATTGATAGATTGAAAAGCCCGAGGGGATGTGTTGAGTTCTGCAAACTGCCTCCACTACATCCCTCTCTTGCATACCTCCCTCCCATCCCTGCCTTGCACACCTCCCTCCCATCCCTGCCTTGCATACCTCCCTCCCATCCCTCTCTTGCATACCTCCCTCCCCTCCCCATCTTGCATACCTCATCTTATCCCTGTCTCCCCTTTATTTAAAAGGAGGCATTAATTACCTGCCCTTACCTTAATTGAATAATAATAAACAATAATAATTTACATTACTTAAATTATTAAATTAGTTTAATAATAATAATTTACCTCCACGTAATAAATGAACTTATGAAAGTAATTATATAGCGAAAGTAGTATATTTAATTTTTTAACATTCATAACTTTTCCGGATGTTTATTGATTTCGGAAGTCAATTCCAAATACTGTAATATAAATTATTTGATCTTTTTATAACATACTGAAACAATGTAGGGTTGACCACGCGTTCCCGTCTTGTGTTTTAGTCTCCCTTACAAACCAATATCCTGCTGCGATCTTAATCCTTGCTGCTCCCTTCACAATAAAACCCTTATTCGGATCATGCTTAATAATTTTTGACCTAACCTCGAAAACTTTAAGGTCGTGCATGATAAACTTCATTCGGTATGTTCAATTGATAGAAAATCCACATCTGCTAGAGAATATATACTGTTAGAGAATATATATGTCAGCATTATTGTCGTGAAATTTTGTTAAATTGTTCGTAAAATTGCATTTAGATTTATTTCTTGAACTAAAATGTAATGTATGTCTTTTAGAACGTTCAAGTTTTATTTTAATTCATTATTATTTCCTTTAAATCGAAATTTTAATTAGCAAATAGATTAATTTTTAGTTATGCAACAACTTTATTCACGAAATGACTCTTATTTTTGTATCTTTCCTATGATTCATTTGAATTTTTATTTCTTTTCTTCTGTGTTACCACTCAAATAAGTTTTAATAGTAAAACTTAATAAAAGTCTTGAAATGATAATAAATCTACATAAATCAAAAATTTATTTCGGGTACTTTTTTCCCGCATTTTTTTTTATTTTATTTCCGCATTTTTAGAATGCGGAAATGCACTAAAGGTGAATAATGTCTTAAATTTTGGCTTTGAAACGAAAATTTTCTTATCACCCAGGCTACGCGAAATTTGTCACCGTATAACTTCTCTTTACCTTCGTACGCTCTAAACAACTGACAATTTTCGCGTACGAACTTTATTTTGATGCGTAAACGGATGCTTCCGCGGGGCGTCACGCTTACTTTTCGTTCAAGGGACCGTCGAAATAATTGATTTAGAAAGATGCTGTCTCTTCAGCGAAGCTCTTCATTCAGAAAATGAAGCGTTTCGGTAAGAGAAACGCTTTTTTCATAGAAGCCTCAGTTTCGTGTGTCGCTCGCCCGAACGTCCTGAGATCGAGTGTTGCGTTAAGTAAAGAGAACTCGGAACGCTGAGTCTAGGGAAAGAACGTTGATATTTTCTAACGTTTCAATCTAAATGAGCTCTATATGTTTAGTACTTGAGGTTACACACCATTACCAATTACTGTTTACGATATCGAAAAATTTTTATTAGACACTGTGTGCTGGCGAAATATCCAAAATACAGTAAATTTTTCAACTGATTGTTTTATTATTAGTTCTTATAATTTTCTCCTAATTTCACTCATTCACCGCTGAAAAGTTGCTAATTGAAGATTAATCAGTCATCGACTTGATACTAAAGTTTCTTTTTTTCTGCAATCTTGGCCCCTACGCTACTCTCATGGCGTCTACAGTTGCAGAATTATGCATGCAATAGACAGGGTGATTTACGGAAACTCCCTGATTTGAAAGTTCGATAAAAAATAACTAATGAAGATTTCATTACAATATGAATTGTATTGAAAAAAATACCTGAATTTTTGCATCACGTAATATTGAAGATGACATCGGACAAATGGCGGCCTCCGTTACCAATGCATTCATTTATTCGATTCTTGATGTTCGGTTCAACTCGCTGAAGCAAATTGTCGGGTATGTTGATGATAGCTTGGCGTATGTTGGTCTTCAAAAGAGGTAGCGTCCTTGGACAGTCATTATAAACAATTGATAACGTTGTCAAAAGTCGGCATAAAAACGATTGATAACGATGTCAAAAGTCGGCATAATTGGCCCTTATTTCTTCAAGGAAAGCGAACGCGCAGTAACGGTGACTGCAGCTATATAACGCATATGAGCTTTTTATCCCTTTCGTCTCTTATACATATACCGTCGTCAATGATATTCGTACATAGTGGTTTGGGACCGAGAAGCCCCGTCAGTCTCGAAATGGTTGAATCGATAATTATTCAAATATATATATATTTATTTTGATTCATGTACGAAAATAAATTACCGAAATATGACCACTCAGAGGTTAAGCTGAAGCCGCTGGCAGTGAGAGCATCTATCAGAATGCAGTCTTTGGTGCCTGCAGTTACTTGGCGTTGTGTAAAGCCCGGAACTCTAAATGCAGGGCGGGAAAAAGGACGCGAGTGCACAGCATTGCAAAAGCAAATGTCCAGACTTGCATCCACGGTTCGTTGGATGGGGAGACATTGAGTGAAGCGGGCGAAGCAGTGAAGAGGGAGGGAAGCAAGCGAAACAGGGAAGATGGAGAGGGTAAGCGAAGCATTGTAAAGTGAGAGAAGCAAGTGAACCAGTGAAGAGGGAGAGTGCGAGGTAAATAAATACGACTCGGAACACCGCGGTGCAAATGCGCTGAATGAACGAGCTGCCATGTGCGAACAAAAATATACGAGGGCAAGGGAAACTAAATTGATAAAAAGTGTAAGCAATTGACCAGTTGTTGATTGCGTGATGACAGCGATACGTTGATGCTTCACGGCTACTACTGTACGCGTACGAGAAAAATGTGAGGGGGAAACGTGGCACCAATTGTTAGAGGAAATATCGAATAACTGGAATTGTGCCAAGACTGCAGGATTTTAGTTGTGGTGTGTGTCATGTGTCGCTAGTTATTTAATCTTGTAACATTATGCAATATCAGGTTAACCCGGCGTTACCACGATGGTAACGCCGGGTTACCATCGTTGGATTTCACTCTATTCTTAATCTTAATCTTAATCACGATATAACCAATTTCGTCATCTCGAATGCGGTCACCTAGACGAATTTCCGTCATTCAGAATCCAGGAAATAATTTTGAAATTTAATTAAGTAGTTCCCCAGAGGCCTGGCCAACGTAACACCCATTTAAGTTCTCTTTGTAAATTTTTGGGAAACTTTTACTTTTTATCAATAAGAAAATATAAAAAGTTAAAACAAATGAAAAAAACTAAAATTTATACCCATCAAATTAAAATTTAAATTTTAGTTTTAAATCTAACTTCCCCGTTCATTTTTAAATGTCACAGAAATACTACTTTTGAAAATAAAATTCCCAAGTAATAAATATAATTCTCGTTTATCCCAGCATGCATGATAAATACGGTGCATACATGACCTATAGGCCCACATGGTTCTGGTATCGAACATTCACACATTCACAGTGAAATTTCTAATATAAATATAATTCCCGTTTATCCCAGCATGATAAATAAGGTGGATACATCACCTATAGCCCCCATGGTCCCGGTTCGAACATTCACACATTCACAGTGAAATTTCTAATAAATTTTGATGGAGATGTCGATAGTTCTTCCGCTATCTAGGAAACTTTTAAAGATTTGCGCAGTGATTTACATACGAAGAAATGAAATTCTGATTTCCGAAGGTAAATTAAGCTCCTCAATGAATTTCCATCCAATTAATTTAACTAATAATATTGTCATCAAAGACCAATATCTACTTAGTTTGAAGATCTTTAAAAAGCTTATATTTGAAAGAGGGTACAGACAGTCGACTTTGGAGAGGACATGGCAGTGCATTAAATACATTTTTTTTGCACTTTCTACTTATGGTTGGAAATCATTTGAAAAAAGTCCCTTTCCATCACCTGGTAACGAGAGATTCCGCATGTATAAATAAAGTATTAAATATCAAGCAATACAAAAGGAATACTCCTTCTGCTACAAAGACGAGATATAGAGGAGCGGAGATTCAATTGAAGGAGCTGCCGTATAGTTTGAAGCCTCCTTGCCACTACCGCTTGGTTGCTCATGGCACCAATATCGCCATTATTGGCTTGATCTGTCCTTATTGACTCTGCCACATTACACTCCTTATTATTGACACCCTCTGTGTCTGCCTTCCTCCTCTTATTATATATCGTGAGACGCGTTCATGCAATGGTGTATTTCGATCAAGCATTTAATTCATAACCTTCTCATCTGCCAATATTTTCTGTTACTTCTGTTATTTTACTGTCTTATTTTCTGTAGTCTGTTACTTTTATTTTCCCCCTGAGAATTTATGGGGAAAATTAAGTCACAAACAGTATATTCTTGTTGCTTTATTGATTCACGAGATTCATTTGGGTTCAGCTGCATAACTCTAAAAAAATTTCCAATAAACGTGACTTTTTTATGAAACAACGCCCCGTTTTACATGATAAAAATGCGACTGAACCAAAACCTCTTTTAAAAACTAACATTTCTATCGGAAAAAACAGCGTCTTGACATGAACATTCCGGTATAAAAATTGCATAGCTGTTTAATTTTGATTACACCGGTATTTAATCAGGGCATTAACTCCTTTTCGTCCATTCATGATGCACTACTTTTTCTGCTAAATTTTGAACTAAATTCGTTAGATGAATCGCACGATGACTCGTAAAAAATAACTCATAAAATCAACGCATCTGGCATTTTAATTCGAAACATTGCGCTTTTATTTGATGAATGATTTATTCGAAACCTTCACCATTCTTTTAAATGCATAGCCATTTCATGTTGACAAATTCAACAAAATTTAATCATTGCACCATACAATAATCATCTTGAGGAAAGACAATAACATTCAATAATTCGCGTGTTATATATCATTCGTAGCAGTTGAAGAACTGGCACGGATTGTCGTCCAAATTATAGGCCTCGATAGGCCTCTGAGATGCAATAAGAGACACAAGTCGGCCTCCCCACAGATCGCCTATCACTGCACTTACTCTCCATAACTCACAGACATTAATTAATAAATTAATTTAGCTCAAGATGGTGCAAGCAGTCGGCCATTGTCCAGCCCGTCTATATACGTCGCTCAAATTACCTCATAGTCAACTGACCAAGGCATGCCGTTATTAAATACCGCGCCTGCAGCCTGTATTTCCTCAGGCCTATTTGCGGAATTGGCAAAAATCTGCCTAAATGACGGAACGCGTTGCGCCGCGTCTATCGCAACGAACTTCAATAGTGCGAAGCTGCGCTCTTCGTGCACGTGATGAAATTCCCAGCAAAATCTCTAATCATAATAGGATATGGTAGCGTTCACAATAAAAAATGAAACTAATTGAGTTTAATGTACCAAATGAGGTTAAAATATGCATCTCTAACTGCTGATTATTCATTGATGGAGCGCTTGATGCTGTTGATTATTTTTATTCACGTGTACGTAATGAATAATTCTCCAGTATAATCCATCACGCATCTTAGGTGATTACACCTTTCCTATGTCATTATCATTGACTTTATTATTTAATTTACTCATTAATTTTGTATTGGTTGACTAAATTTGACGTACTAGCTTCATAGTAGTCTAACAGTCGTCTTGAGTGCTGGCGTTTTAAAAGGAAGCAACATGAACACCTCGCAGAAAATCACTGTTGGTTGATTGGTGACCACTGAAATGCCAGCGCCGATACAGGAGTAATTAATAATTTGTGTTACTACGGAAACTGGAAGAATATTGCATGAAAATCACTTATAATTACTGTAATAAATATCGGCAACGGAAGACCGAGTCATGGTGAAAACATTCATCGGGTGTTGATTTACGCTGCCGTGCTACGTTTAAAGCAGACGTGAGTATGACACTCAGGATGCATGGCTGTCATCCCAATTAAGGATCGGTTATCTGTTCATCGCGCAGGTTTTTTTATATTTCATCGTGGCTCAGCCTTGTCGTCGTAAAGCAACTTACATCAGCTTCTGATCGATTGCCTACAAGCACCGCGCCTGGGAAGTCGAGCTGATATTCACAATCGCGCGACGCCTTTCATATCGATTAGCTGTTTGTCTCCGTAACTTTTTTAACGCAATATTAAAAAAAATATAACTCGGTACTCACTGTAGTGAGTGACAGAGAGCGCATTTTCTCGCCGACGAAACGTGAAGTCACGGACGGACAGACAGACGGACGGACGGACAGACGGACATGGCGAGCACAATAGTGCATTTTTTCCATAAATGAGAAAATGCGCTAAAAAGTGAAATTTGGCTTAGATTTTTATCGATTGTTTAGTGATTTGGTTGAGATTGTTCTGTGATTGAGTGAAGGTAGTGACATCTTTGTGATGTACTAAATGTACCAAGCGATGTAATTAATTTAATGGCGGTGACATCTGTGTGATTTACTAAATGTACTAATTATTGTACTAAATGGTTAAGTTTTTAAATGTACTAATATTCTCCATATAGCGTTTTTTTTTAGTCTTGAGACTACGTATCTTGATATCATGATATTTCAAATCATTTCTACTTCCATGCGAGGTGCTGTTAGAAGTCAAGACCATGTTTAATATAGGTTGATTTAATTCAATTCTCGTTTTCCTGAAACGCCTATTAAAATGACAATACACACAATATTTTCCAGGAGTTCACTACAGTTTCATTAGAGACTAGTTTCACAACAGTTTCATTACAGTTTCATTACAGATTACAGATTAGTTTCATTGTACTTATCGGCCGAACGCAGCAGTACCTGTCGTCAATCACACAATTCTGATCACGGAGCGTCGAGTTCAGCTAGAAATGACAACGTTTATTACTTTTCTTCGAAGGATTCATACAGCTCCGAATAAATATTTTTGGGTGAAATTCCAAGTAAATGGCCAGTCGCAGTTTCGGTTTGATATTCATTAGATTTGAATCTCCTATTATATCTCAGGTCTAAATTGAAGAAATTTGTTCACCGCACTCATAATTGAAATGCTATTACTTTAATAGGTGTGTACAACGTCGAAGATATCTTATGTGGGGGAAATTCAGGAAATTTGTTTGTTGTACTTCTAGCCGAAATATTGTTCGTATAATTGTGGCGTACAGCCAATTACATATCTTGAGGAGAAATTGAATGAATTTGTTCTGTATAATTTGAACAAGAGCAAATTTGGTTTGAATGGTTTACGTATGATCGGTATGTACTATCCCATGGCCAAATTTAGATGATTTATTAGTGAAACTTGTGGTACAAATGGTTTTGGTATGATTGGAACTTGAAATTCCGAACATATCACAGGGTAAAATTGAAGGAATTGTCCGGGGCACTCTATATATAAAAAAATTGGTAGGATGCGACTTGTCACGCACAGTTGTACACCTCGAAGATCGAGGGCACCCAACTCAGTTGCACGCATTACTGCGCGCGAGTGCAACAATCAGAGCTGTGGGGAGTCTTAGCATGATTTGTGTAGCGCGCAAGGGGCTGACAGTTCGACCATTATAGTATTGAACTATTAGCGTGGCCCCCCTTCTATAACACACGCCTTGCTCTCTATTCTATAGAGTATTGCACTGCCTCTGCACTACCACGTTCATAGTTTGCACCACCACTCATCTCTCTCTGTCTTCATTTAGAGGTGGACACGCAGCTATTCTTGAAGATATACCGCGACCAGCTACACTAAATGGACTTCCTAACTCCAACCCTCCTATGCATTGCATGATCTCCCGCTGAATGAAACGCTCATCTCAATTATCCTTCGTGTACGCTATTATTTTCAAAAATTGTCACATGCGTCGATTAAATAATTGGCGGTGGGAATGGAAATCTTTGAAATTCTCCAAGATAATCCATCACGCATTTTAATTATTATAAATTTTGGAGTAATATGCTTTATTAATTAATTTTGTAACCTGGAATGGGTTTCCCACTGAAGAAATACAAACTATTTTACGAATTATTGTAACTGAAAATTATTCTGTTTGATCTTTTAAGGTAATCAACTCTTACGACAATCATGTGGAGCCTTCCTCTGTGATGTTGCGTATACCGCGCCACAGTGGCGGGAATAATGGGTGGCGTGTTGCGTATACCGCGCCACAGTGGCAGGAATAACGGGTGGCGTGTTGCGTATTGTGCGCCACAGTGGCAGGAATAACGGGTGGCGTGTTATGTATTCTGCGCCACATTGGCGGGAATTAACGGGTGGCGTGTTGCGTATTGTGCGCCCCAGTGGCGTTCAATCAATCGGCGTTGCGGCATCCTGCGCTTAGCGTGCTAGGATCGTCCATTAAGGTGCACGGCAAACCTTCATTATTGCTAATTATGTCCATGTATGCATGTGCAATTATCGCTCCATGCTTGTGATTACCTCTTCACCATTATCAACACCCCATCCGAGCTGTTCACTCCCATGCGTAATAATTATATTTAGGGATCTTTCAAGTTTCGTGCTGGCCGATAAATCTTTCACCGAGATCGATTTCCTGCAATATTACGTAAAAATTACGTTGTTCATATAAATTTTTTGCGCTGTTTTTCACAATAATGCGTCCACGCTATTTCATTGTTAAGCTCAAGTAGATGCGAAATGTGGCAACAAGCATGGAAGTTTAAACATGTTTGGGATTTTTGTTACAAACATGTGCCTTCTAGCAATCAGTTTCCTGGAATATGAAAAAAAAACAGTACTAAACACAGAATCGGATTTCCTTTTCGAATTGCTGATCATTTATTAGTGCGTTGATCCACGTACCAAGAAAAAAATTAATTATTTTCTTAAGCTAACATAAATGATGACAATTAACATAATCTAGAAGTTGAACATCGTCCTGAGGATGGAATTTGGAAGTAAGGCTAAATTTCCGATTTTCCTTCTGATCTTCACAGATAATGAGCATTTTCGTGACAAATGCATCAGTTTGCGTATATAGGTACGAACTCTGAAAAAATTCCCATATCAACAAAACTATTAAAAATCATAAAATTCACACAATATATGTGGAACCAGCAAACAATGTGGAAGCAAAGTCCTATTACTCATTCTCGACTAGTTTTTTTTTATTCAAGTCCAATGCACTGCAGAGCGTCTCACTATTATTGATTGAAACGTTGTAATCTCCGGGAAAAATATTCTTGCTTTAGCTGCTTGACTAATTCTAAGTTTTACGAATACCAAGTTGTCCTGCATTATTTGACCGAAATTTAACCTTCAATGGTGCCCAGTAATTTGCTTATACTTGGATTTTTCAATGCACCTGGCAACATTGAGCGCTCTCTGAACAAGTCGCGCACTAAAAACACTTCTTTCAAAAATTAATTTATTATTAATTTATGTATATTCAAACCTTTAATATATAATTATTTAATAAAATCTTTGGTATCATGCCTAAAATGCATATAGAAACGGACTTACTACCGCATGCTCGACTAAATAATTTCGACGTAGCCCCGATTTTAGCCAAGACTGCGTTATTGGTAGACGCGTATTATTCCAGTTCATCTATGCTATTGATTTACATTAGCGTTCGTTCGCTTAGCTGTTATGCCACCCAGCAGTTTGTCTCAATTTTACACGAGTGGTAACTGTCGCGAGCTTTCCTCTCACACATTGGATTTTTATTGCCGTTTTTATTGATGTTCATTTTTGACTATTGTCATAGCAGGACTTTTTATGCATTCCAACCCCAACCCTTTTTTGTCAGTGCTAAGAAAAATTTGCCTGCGTCGAAGCGCATGAATATTGAGTAGCTCCGTAGTAGGGACCTATTGATATTTTTAGTTCACGACAATTCTTGATATATTTTCTTTATGCTAATATAAATAGTTTATTATTTAGCCTATTAATTTGAAACGATTTGCGAATTGTTTGCACTTGTGTGTCGGCTCTATCGCATCTGCACGTTGTTTACAAAAGCCTTAATATACAATTAAAAGGTTCCCAGCATCATAAATCATCCTTCTTGTGCACTTATCTGGCGTGGGAACAAACAGGGTATGTTTAAAGTCCTTCGCTACTTTTTCAAGGAGTAATCATATTTTATAAAAAACTGGAATTTGCAAAATAGATACCAATCCTGGTTTTACGTACCCATTGTTCAAATGATGAATTATTAGCAAATGTTTTCTTTACGAGTGAGTTCTCTGACAATTTTTGAGTAGTTGTAGTTCATTTTTCGTGTAGATGTTCGTTGTTTTATGAAGAGTTCGAGTTGTATCTGACCAAAGAGCATGTGTTCTCAGTCGCAAAATACACACTAGCTGAAAAAAATTCATTCCTGATTATTTTATTTGCATAAATTATATCTGGATTGTTTTTCCCTGGTGTACATCTTTGCATTAGGGCTTTTACTCAAAACCATTCTAAACTGCATTATATGTAAGAAATTAATATATATTTCTAAATTTTGTCGTCTATTCACCAGCTTCGCCCTCGATTGCGAAAATAATCATGTTGCACAACGTTACACTTTATCGAAGCTCTCTTATAATCTTAGCACATCACGACCAAAATCACGACTGGAAAAATTGATCTTCCTTTACACATAAATGGATGCTACTCATTATGGTTTTATTTGAACATAGCGAATTTTTCTCGATTGTAATGGTGACAAGTACAAATGGGAAAAATCTGTTATGTCCATGTGTTAGTTTTACGCTTGGGATTTGTGGTTAATAAACTAAGTTACTTACGCAATACGCTATTTAAAGCGTATTGTGTAAGTAACTTAGTTCATTAAACTAACTAAGCTTTAAATAGCGCATTAAATTCATTAATAAAGTATCATCAGCCAACTCTATTTTAAACAAAGCTGTAAATAAACTTTGACAAAATTCTTTGAGTGCGGTAAGAGTGTGGGAAGCGAGGTCTCCCTAGCTTGACATGGCATACGGCGTTTGGCAGACCGAAGGGTTGAAGTCTCCCTTGATTTGAATAGAGGCAATCATTGTATAGGCAATATATTACGCATGTCAAGCTACCCTCCATGTGACTGCACTCTACACTACATGAGCTTTTTTCGGGTCCGCTGTTGGTCCGGGTTTCGACGTTGTGTGAATGCGTGGTTTTCGGCATTTCATATTTTTTTCTATTTCTTATGTTATGTCTTGAAGTTTTTTTTATTATTTTGGTGCGATAAATTCAGTGAAATATTTTGTATGAAAGGGTGTGTTTTTCCTTGATTAGTGTATTCATCGTAATTACTTCCAGGTTGGATTATTTACATTAATTTTTTAGGAGGGGTTAGAAGCCAAAAAAGATTGCCGGCATCTTACTTCTAATTGGTATCCTGACAGGTTCATTAAACTTCTATTAAACCTTTTGTTTCAATTCCTTGTTAGACCAGTTTCAGAATACATCTAAGTGTGAAAAATGGCTTAATCCTGTTTAAATTTCCCACAACTTAACATTTTCTTAGCAAAAATCTTCAACTTTGACGATACAAAAATAAAAAGCCAACAAACGCTTTGAAAATTCAAGATATTGAGGATCGCCTTCCGAGGGTGAATTTTTGCGGACGACGGCGGCTGTTCAGTTGCGGCCAGTCGAGCAGAAAATGCCAACAAGAGGTTGTCATGGTAACGTCACGTGTTTGTTTTCAGTGGCCAGGTTTCCCCAACAAATATTTTGGTGAACTTATTGAAATGTAGACGAGGGGAGACTTATTGCAATTTGCAATAGTTCTTCGGATTAATTAAAATTAAATTTTTTGGTAAATTTTTATTTCTTGTTGTTGTGAGGGTTCGAGAGGCTTACGCCATAATGGTGAGGTAAATTGTGATATAGACCTTTAGCTCATCATATATGAACTGTAGACCTGCAAACTGATAGTTTTTTTATTTTTTAAGTGCTGGAAATGAGTAAAAAATCCGTTTCATTCACATGTGTA